>NC_046316.1:39000471-39070471 GCF_009819535.1 Lacerta agilis
ATCTAGTGACCAAACAAGCAGACATGACTTAGTCCTTTCTATTCACATGGTGAGTTCTACTGGACAATCTTATTGTAGGAAGTGAGGATTGCCATGGAGAAGCTAATTCATAGCAACTGTAGCACTAAGAGAGCTGCCTGCCATTTTAGTATTTCAACTCAGGCACAAAAAGTTTTAAAAAGTGAAACATGAGTTGATCCTGAGTCAGAAAAGATTGGTGATTTTTTTTGGGTGTTGGTCTCTAGTCCCTTGTCCTATTACACAACCATTTCATATGCCTAGGACCTATCAGCACTAAATCCTTGTGGGGGTGGGATTGTTTCTTTATTTTTCCTAGTTTATATCAAGATCAGGAAGCTGAACTGTGACTATGGCTCCTGTATCATACTCAATTGAGCCAACTCCAGCCCTTGCTTTCACCACTGACCTCATGAAAATGGATGTGTTTAAGTAACTGTTCCTTCTTTGCCCTCTGTGTAGCATATCCTGTCCTGAGCTTAGTTTAGGAACTGCACAGGGCAATCAACTACTTCCTGTTTGTGGCCATTAGGATATCAGAGATGTAACCATGTACAGTACTTACTATATTTCTGCAAAATTCATAGAACATAGGTCTTAGATACTGCAGCCACAAAAAAGTTTTTTTGTTTTTTGAAATCTTTGGGGCATTGCTGGGCTGTGGTTCCACTCCTCCAGCTGTATCCAACTGGTGCCCTTGCACAAACCGAAGGTTTTTTGATTCATTCAAAGACATCTGTTGACAAAGAAAGAGAGAAGCAATTACTGTCAATTCACACACACACCATAACACCCAGCACCCCATGAAAATTGGTTATGGGAGGTCCCCCAACTAGGGATGGGAGATAAATTTCATTCTGTTTGCATTTAATGTTCACACTTCCCAAAACAATACATGACCTGAAACACACCCATTCTTCAAAATCTGCACTTCTCCAAATTTTGCAATGCAGTTCTCCAGCCAAGAAATGTGTACAAAAGTGTATATACTGGGGCAAAGTGTGCACAAATAGCATACAAATGTACATACAAATATACAAATAGCATACAAATATACATATGTGTATATTTGGCAAAATTGCATACAGACATATATAATGAGAAATTCTCTCTAAAATCCTGATCGATTTTCATGAGCACTTTTTGATACATAAAAAAATTCTAACTGAATTTAAGATTGGAAAAATGAGAAATGGGGAGAAAATGGAACTGACTGATTCTCCCATCACTACCCTCAACCTCCTAGAAAAATTTTTTTGTCACACAAATCACCCTCCCCTTCCTCTGTCAGCAGTTGCATTCACCAGATTAGTAGCACTAGGAGGACCAATTGCATGAGTTAGTTATGCCGTCAGTATAAGAGGGTTCTGCAAGGCAAGAAGTGTTTCATATTAAATTCTATTACATATATAGAAGCTTGCAATAAAATAATTGTGTAGTTAGTTTCAATCAGACTCTGCCTTGGCCCCTGCTGCTGTCTTAGAGTTGATGTATCATTGCATGTATGTTCATGTATTTCTGAAAATGATATGGACCTGTTACTCTGCTCTCACTGTACCCTAGTTTCCAGAATTCTTTCCCTTCCTGCCAATACTTCACATCCATGGCAATAAATAAGGCTTTGCCACTTTCCCAAATTCTTCCAGCTCACTCCATTCTTTACCACTATCAGCACAGTTTCTCAAATCCCTCTTTCTCAATCCCCCTCTTATTCTCTCATGACACTTTCAGCTAGCCTCTTGAGCTGTTTTTCAGCCATAATAAATATATTCCCCATTCCATTGCTTGCCCAACTTGATTTTCTGTTTTCTGCCTTATATGTCATTTTCTTCAGCCCTCCTCTTCCATTTTTTCCTCTCTTGGGTTCCTGTTTTTACATTTGCTACTTTTCCTGTCTGTTCTTTCAGCAACCAGCGACCTTATCTATAGATTCTGTAGCGATAGTTTCTCTATCTCCTGGTTTAAATTGCTAACCCCAACCTCCCCAATAGCTCCTCCTCTCCCTACAATTTATGTAAAGTTTTAATCTCAGACAAACTGGTCTCTCTGGCCTTGTTGTTTCTTTAAGCAGTTGAGATGTTTGTGCACATTCTATGAGATCACATCAGTTCAGGCAATTGCTTATCCAAGCCCTTTAACTGAACACAGTGTGACTAGATTTGTTTATCTTCCTAGGAAGAACCAGTATCTATCTGCATTGTTTTGACATGTAATTATTATTTCATTAAAGATTTGCAGAAATTGCTAAAACAGCCTCCCCCTAAAATCCCAGAATTTAATCCGAGTCCTCAGTGTACACACAGGGATTATGCTATGCACACACACTTCTCAAATGAGTAAAGATTTTCTAATGCACTTGAACTTTAGCAACAGGCTTTGCACATGCAACAGTGATGTATTCAGCGATGAAGTGAATAAGAAAGCCCACCTGCGTTTGCACTTGATCTCATGTGCACAATGTAGCTCTGAAGCACTTTGGGTTGGGATGCATATATTCACATACCACCATGTTGTTGTTGATGGAAAGAGAGCAGAATGAAGGGGAAAGTTTGCTTCTGATCCTTCACTCTCCAGACAGAAGACAGGGGTAGGGGCCATTCATTCACATATAGGACAATAGCAGTCTGAATCAGCATTTCATTTAGCTATGCCACACTCTAATTAAGTACAGATGTAATCTGAAGCAGCACTGATACCTGATTTAACCTGTGACTGCAGGCAGACACTAATTTGCCTACTTAGATGCCAAATAGCAATTGTTCTTTTGTCATTTAGGGGGGGGGTTGTTACTATGTTTTAATGACTGGGGTAATAATATGTTATTTCCTATTTTTCTTCTGCGACACATGATATCATACCAGTGTGGTATAGTGGTTACAGTGGTGGCCTAGCACCTGGGAGATTAGGGTTCAAATTGCCCCTTTGCCTTGAAACTCACTAGGTGGCCTTGGGCCAGTCATTACCTCTTAGCATAACCTACCTTACAGAGTTGTTGTGAGGATGAATTGGGGCAGGAGGAAGAATTTGCCCATGTGAAGACCTTCAGGTGGAAACTCTCACACACATGGCTCTTAAATGCAAACTATATGTAGATCTCTGCCAGCAATTCCTTGATCAACTCTGCATCCCCAAATGGCAACCAGAGTTGGAGGCCATACATTTTCTATTACTGGGAAATGATCAGGAGCTCACCAAGTTAGTGGCAAAATATGTTTATCTAGTGTTATGTCGTCGAAATACATTGCAGACCTCTGTTCTTCCTGGAGACCCAGAGGCATGACAATAGTCTGCTCTGCCTCTCATCTTTTGGTAAATGTCTTGTGCCACTGGGAAGGTGATAATTCTGTATTGATATGTTATGGATGTTTCTATGTGATGCCAATAAAAGGTTTGATGATGATGACTGGGGCATGGAAAAGCCATACAAACCACCTTGTGCTCCTTTGAGTAAAGGTGAGATACAGAATAAAAAATTCCTTCCAGTAGCACCTTAGAGACCAACTAAGTTTGTTCTTGGTATGAGCTTTTGTGTGCATGCACACTTCTTCAGATACACTGAAATGGAACCAGTTACAGGTGGGTAGCCGTGTTGGTCTGCCATAGTCGAAACAAAATAGAAAATTCTTTTCTGAAGAAGTGTGCATGCACACGAAAGCTCATACCAAGAACAAACTCAGTTAGTCTCTAAGGTGCTACTGGAAAGAATTTTCTATTTTGTTTCGACTGAAATGGAAGTCACCAAACCCTTAAATATAGTGAGGGAGTGGGGACACACACATACCAAGAACAAACTTAGTTGGTCTCTAAAGTGCTACTGGAAGGAATTTTTTATTTTATTTTGTTTTGACTATGACAGACCAACACGGCTACCTAACTGTAACTGGTGAGATATAGATGCAATGAAACAAACAATCAAGATAGACAGGCAGATGGAGAGGCAGAACTGCTGTTCACATCATGCCAAACCAGGATTTCTTGTTATGTGTGAATTACCCTGAAAATAAACTCAGAGTGAGGAATTTGCATGTGTAAGTTTCTAAAAAGTACTTGGTTGAGAAGAGGGTGGGAAGGAATAGCTTGTCAACAGATTTCTTTTTAGAATTCTGCTTTTATTTTTAACATAATGATATATCATATGAAAAATGAGTCCCAACTGATTCCTCTCTCTCATTTAAGAAAACAGTATGTTTCGGATTGAAGCATATGTCTCAAAATGGGGTATTTTTTTTCCTTACACAAACTGCATAGCAGTGTGTGTGTGTGTGTGTGTAACTTATCTACAGTGGTACCTTGGGTTATAGACGCTTCAGGTTACAGACTCCGCTAACGCAGAAATAGTACCTTGGGTTAAGAACTTTGCTTCAGGATAAGAACAGAAATCGCGTGGCAGTGGTGCGGTGGCAGCGGGAGGCCCCATTAGCTAAAGTGGTACCTCAGGTTAAGAACAGTTTGAGGTTAAGAACGGACCTCCAGAACGAATTAAGTTCTTAACCCAAGGTACCACTGTACTTTAATGTTTAATTTCCTTTCAAATATCCTAGCACTGTGAAAGTAAGCATCAGGAGACAAATGGCATTTTTAAGGGAGCATTGCGGCCAGCTTATAGGAAGAGGGTTTTGTTTTTGTTTTTTTAATCAGGGAGGAGGGGATTAAAAAGGGGGGAAATTTTCCACATCTGCCTTTCAGTGCACATCACTGTGAACTGCTGATATGCATACAGTACAACTATTGATGCACACCAGTCTAACCCTGCCCCATCTGAGGCAGCAAGAGTAGAATCATCCCCCTTTGTCTTCGTGCTTACATATCTTTGTATATTCGGCATATGCATGAAATAAATGCCTCTTGGTAAGTGTTTGGTGTGTTCAGTACTGATCATATTTGGGAGCCTCCCTGTATATTCACAAAAGGACCTTATGTTAAAGATGCAAGCTAAGCTCTGAATGTCAAAAGTATGCACTCCATGTTTGAAATGGTGTGCATTGTGAGTTAAATATATATCCCTGTTAACCATATTTCTTTGGTTATTTATATTCTAGAAAAGAAAGTTCTCACTAGCATATATATATAATACACACACACACACACACACACATATATGAATGAATATAAAAAATAGGGGGGAGTGGACTGAGAGCTGTCAGAAGGGTTTTTTAAATAAAAAAATATACAGATAGTTGGGTATTGACTGGCTTTTTAACACACACTCCTCTAATTCTAATTCTTAATTAGAATGCCATAGCTAATTAATAAGTTTTTTCCAATTATAAATTAACTTAGGATCAGAACTCTGGCTTTGCATGTAATTTCCTATAATCGCTAAAGCTACTGCAAAAACATGTCTCCTACCAACCGTAACTTTTTTTTTTATTTAACACAGACAGACAAGTTCTCACTGGGTTTAAATTTTGCAGCAAATTATCTCTGTTGGGATTTATGGAAGAATTTTCTTTTCTTTTCTTTTTTAATCGCAAATGTTTTCTTCTTGCGCCACCCCCACCCCCACTTTCCGCAACCTTTTTCAATCTTAAACAAAATAGGCTACTGAATGGACGATTTCTTTTTGAGATTATTTTTTTTAAAGAAGAGAATTCATCTTAATGTTTTAATGTTATTACAGAGAAGGAAGAAAGAGAGCAGGTGATAATTCGTGTCCCCCCCCCTTCATAACCGTTATCACCTTTTCATGGTTTCTTCAAAAATGATTTGGGAGGTGCCCTCATGGTGTTCATTTATAGAATCTTAACTGGAGAGACACTTATCTCTTTAGTAATGAACCAGTATAATTAAAGGTGGGAATGTGGAAGAGTTCAGGCTCTGGCAACATGTCACATAGTTGGCTGCTGCAATTCCTCCGTGGTTTATCAAAGACTACTCCTTTAATATGGAGATTACACTTATGTACTTGTCTGAACTTGAAAGGCATTTGCCTAATTTACTTATTAATGAGATGTAAATCTATTTGTACGGCACGTCACAAGTTTCCTGAAATCGCTGCTACTTAACTGGCGATAAACCCTATGATTTAAACGAAAAATAATACATTTAGCTTCCACATTCATTCTGTTAAAAATTGATATAGTCTATGTTAAATTTATTAATATTGCTTGCTGTCATTCAGTTTGCAGCTCTTACTGAAATATGACTTGACAGCGGCCGCATTAAAGATGTATGCCATTGTATTCAACAAAGATTAATGAAGCCCGGTAAAAATAGCTGTAAAAGAGAAAGTGATCCGAATGTAAAATCAGTGAATTAAATGAGGCCTTGCATACCATTTGTTAATATGCATGAGGAGGGAGGCAGCGAATGAAAATGTCTCCCCGCAAAGTTCATTTGGGAATGTTTCAATATTGTCTGAATACCACCAAACTACTGAACAGCAGCTTAATAGAGACCCATGTTCCACTAAGGTCTGTCCAGGTGCCCTATGAAACAGAGGCAAACACACACACACACCAGATTTGCTTCCAAACAGAATTGGAGATATGCAATCTAAATAACATGATCCATACCAAAGGAAATCCATCTAATATACATACGAGCATAGATGTGTCTTCTCTGCCTCCCAGACTTCTCAGGCTGTCTATAAGTGTTGGCTTTCAGTAATAAAGCTACTAGTGATATGGAGCTTTAATGTTATATATGTCTCTTTTATGGAAGAATTGTATGAAGTAATACTTAGAGCGATTAGATGCCAAGGATTTATAAAAGGTTAATATGTCTGTCTGTCTTGGCTGTCATACCTTTTCATACACTGAGATCTATGAAGTGATTTTTCTTTTTCTTTTTTTGCAGAGTTCCTTAGGATATTCTGCCGCCGCCCCCCCTTCCCAGATGCTGATTTATTTCAACATGGTTCATTATCAAATGCTGCTGAATTTATAACCTAACAGGTTAAGAGTTCCAAATAAATTAGCAAGAACATAAAATACTATACAGTAATCACAGGGTAAACATAGCATATTTATCAATCAAGATGCAGGGTGTTTGTACAGGGCTTGAGCTACTACTGGCAGTCTTGCTTAAAGATTTGAATATTTTCTGCAAGGTCAAAGGTGCCTCACAATAGGCCATGTTGAAAGTCCCCCTCCTTTTCTTTTTCTTTAGGGATTATTTTTAATTTGGCTAGGTAGATCTTCAGCAGCAAAGTCATAATGCACCAGAAAAGATTGTCAGCTTGGAGGCAATTTGGAGGTATAATATGCACACATGCAGTATGAAGCCTTGTAGAAAAGCTCTGCCTAAAGCATAAATTGTCCCAAAAGGATGAAAACCAGTGTTTAAATTCAGAACAATTTAGATGGATTTTTTGTTCTGAGTCTCAGCTTATGTCACCACCAGATCTTAGCACTGGAATTCATAGCCATGTTTTGTGTTTGCCATATTGTAAATTATTATTTCACACTATGCACCAACACACAATGCTCAGGTGTTGCTCGCTCCCAAGGGACTCAACAGTTCTGGGATTGTTGACACAATCTATTAAAAAAAACACAACAACTTTGGATTAGGGTGGGGTGGTCTGTCTCTGTTATTGGCAATCTAAGTTATTGTGTATATCTGAAATTAAATATATTTAAGGCTAGTTGCCCACACAAGGAAGTGTTGACTCTTCTGCGTTAGTGGAAATTGTGACGTTTACTCAGGGCAAACGGAGTCATATTCGCACATAGGTTTATTTGGGGTGTAAGGGATGTAATTGAGCGATGCACAATTTATTTCACCATACCCAACATAGCACGACTTCTGTACATCAAAGTGCATTTAAAAACAAACTATTTTCATTGCACTGAAGTTAATGGGAAAGAGAGTCCAATCCTAAGGGACTGTTTGTTTTGCCAGAGCACCAGCACCAGAAATGGTTTCTTCTCTTGTAGATGGGGCTGCCAAGCGCTGCAGCAGGGATGTGTTTATATAACTTTAAATGTTCCAAGGCACCACACAAGGTTGTGACTGTTCCCAGTAGTAAATGGTGGGCTAAGCCACTGCTGCACAGCTAACCTCTAGTCATTTGGGTCACTGCTGCTTAGCAGGAGGTAGAGCAGTAGAGAGGTGAGCTGATGCGTCTTCCCTTTCCTACTCTTGAGCAAAACTAGAGTTATGCTGACCACAGCAAGTAGAAGAGGGAGTATAAGAGAAGTGGAAGAACCTTAGCAGTCTCATTTCCAGAGGAACATTGGAAGCCCTCTGCCCAACACCCTCCAAAGCAACTTTTGATACAGGTGTACCACACAGGAGTAGCTCAATAGCTTCTGTGGTGCTGAGATAGATGCACTTTTCCTCTTGAGCACCCAGGAAATTGTGGTTCCAATTCTAAGTATAAACACCTCAAATAACTGGTCTGTACCTACTTTTGCATTGACTCTAGTGGTTTGTGGGTTGATTTGTATTGCTGGAGCTAGGAGAGCTAGATTTCAACCTTTTCTGTAGTCAACCATTACACAGCCTAGCTTGTGTGGGCTTTCAGAGGACCAGCAACACACAATTTTAGGGGTTGAACCCAAAAAACAGTTTTGAGAATACTGAGTGCACTACCTCTTAAAAACAAACAAACAACCCAAAACTTGCCTACCATGATATTGCTGAAAAGCCATCAGTCCAAATTAAAATATGTAATTGCAAAGTGAGCAATTTATTGCTGCTTTTGGGAGAAATAACCAGTGCCACTGATGCTGTTGCTCCTACCTCCCATTCTCTTCTGAGTCTAATGCATCTTACTGCTAGTGGAGTGCATGAGAGGCTTTAGTATATAACATACTAAATGTGTAAAATACTAATAGTTCCCCTTGAACTCGCCACCTTGTTAATCAGTACTCTTTCAGCATTAACACCTTCTGTTACTTTAATTCTTTAACATTTTGGTCCCTTATGCTCAGTGCAATGCATCTTTCCTGAGAACTGGCTGGTTTCCAGTTGTCAAGTTGCTTTTCTCTAGCTTTCTAAGATGTCCATCTGGGCAATCAGAGGTAGGGAGGCAGGCTAATTTCTTAGTAACATACTGCCAGATAGCATTTGGAAGGAATAAGATAGCAGAGAAAAATAGAACGCTGGCAAGAACCAGAGCTGTCAAATTGCCTGTAAAAGAGCAGACAGGGTTGGCATAATTTTATCCACATTTTAAGATCAGAAGCATTTTGAGCCATTAATTGAGGAAAACAGATTCCGACAAGAAAACAATGAAGAACTAAGTCAACATGGTCTCCTTTGTTGGAATGCATAGATATTTTCTTTTTTTAATAAGAAGAAGAAGTGGAAGCACTTTTTAAATCCCCAGCAACTAGAAATATGAGTTTATGCCCCTTGCTAGGGCTGGATTGATTATCATGCTTAGTATACTATACAATAAGAACAAAATTTATGACTCCACTGCACTGCTCAGTTGCAAGAAACTATAACACTGGCATGTTGACCATCATAAGGATCACAATGACAAGATACTCCCATCTTAGCTCTTTGTGTAAGAATATGTATATGAGACTGCCTCTAGTATCGCTTTGAATTCCCTCTGAGAAAACTGTTCCTAGTTCTTCTGGCACTTGGAAATTGATTTCCTCTAGAATTTTGGAGTCAACAACACATTTTGCAGATCCAGTAATACGCAGAGGGATTCCCTGTGCATCCATATTTCGTGCATGTGTAGAATTTAAGAAACTGAAGCAAATTGTTATGCATGAGCATTTGATCGAACTTTCGCAGCACTCTGAAGTACATACTGTTGGTGATGTTTAGCATGACTATTTCACCAGGAGTTTTAATACAGAAATTTATATACTGCTTAATGTTCAGAATTTCTAAGCGGTGAAGTCTATGGCACAATTGCTTTGTGTTGCACAGGACATTGTGCTGCCAAATATGTTGAAACTCTAAAATATTGTGAGAACACCAATGATCACTGATACAGCATGAGAATATCAGACATTTCCTTGATGGTTATGTGACAGGTTCAGCTGAAACACTAAGGATTTTAGAAGAGGGCCTTCTCAGTAGTGGTGCCCACCCTGTGGAATGCCCTCCCATCAGATATCAAAGAAATAAACAACTATCTGACATTTAGATGTCACCTGAAGGCAGCCCTGTTTAGGGGTGATTTTAATGACTGATGTTTTAATGTATTTTTAATCTTTTGTTGGAAGCTGCCCAGATTGACTGGAGAAACCCAGCCAGATGGGCAGAGTAGAAATAAATAAATAAATAAATAAATAGTAGTAGTAGTAGTAGTATTAGATTGTCAGAATGTTCAAAGTAATATTTGGCATTTTCCTAGAATCACAGTACTCAGCCATTATTTCCATTAATGCCTAATTTCAGGAACAGCAGTGTTACTAATTGTCTCTGCATGCTTGTTTCAAGCTGGTAGAGGAGAAACACAGTTTATGGCACGAAGACGGATGCTGCAAGGCAGAAGGTCAAAGTCATGATTTGTTGTGCTCCTCATATTATCCTCTAATGCTATCAGCATAAGTTACCTGAATTTGGGAAGATAATAATTTTGAATCTGGGTAGTTCTTTCCATAAGCCCTATAACTCTTTCATTAGGTGAACCATGACTCATTAATAAGATGGTGAAAAACTTCAAAAACAAAAATTAACAGGATAATAGAAGAGGTGGGAAGAGATATATAAGTTGCTCTGCATACCATTGTGAGGACAATTTCGCTCCACTTCTGTCAATGGTGGCTTTTTCATTTCTATGACGATGAGGGTTGCTGCAACTTAAGGTTCCTTTGTGGGTTCCATCCCTTTTTAAGTCTCTCTAAGCCAGCAATCCCTTGTGTTAAACAGTAGTAGAGGCTAACAAAAGGACGAGAAGGGGGAACAGTCATCATTGTATCAAGGTGAAATATGTGGCACTGATGCAGGAAGGGGAAAAATTGAGCATCAAATTACTATGGCAATGACTGAGAAATGAAATAGCTATAGAAAGAGAGTCAGCGGGACTGCAAATTGGCACATGAGTTCTCAGTACCGATTTTACTGGTAGAAAGCCAAATTCAGAGTGCCCTCCATCATCCCCCTGTAGCATTTTATAGTCACTAATGACATTTTATTGCTCAAGGAGTCATTCAGCCATATATAGGTGGGAATTTTCCTTGACTTATTTTACTGTATCTCTGGTCTGATCTGGTGTGGAGTCAGTCTTTTAGCTTCTGAAACTTCTGTAGAAGGTGTTATGAGCTGTAAAGGAAGTGAAGTGGCCAGAGGCTTTGATTTCTTATGGTTAAATAATAATAATACATGGCACTTGGCTTCTTCAGAGCTTATGCCTTTTATAGCCTAGTGTTTACCTAAGAAATCATGAACAATCAGTTTAAGAGACTGTGCAAAACATGCCAACTGAACAAATTTTCATATTCTTGATGGTACAGTGGCCACAACCTTTGGGCCATTATTAGAAGCAATAATACCAAGGTTGAAGGAACAAGTGAACAAGCTGCTTTGAAATCTGGCACAGGTTGCCTCCAATGTATGCTTTTCTAATATTTTAACTTTGAATAATCCCTTTTTGTCACTCTAAGAAAGCTTGCATTTTAGATTGCTGTACATTTTTTTAAAAAAAAAAACCAACGACATTAAGCAACCAGGAAATGAAAATTTGGTGGTCTGATTATCCAATTACACAATTTGTAGAATTGTGCTTTGTATGGTTAATGTATTCCAGCTGCAAATATCAAGGGGTTTTTTGTTTTTTGTTTTAGGATTTAATTTCTTTTTTACTTGGAGAAAAATGAGATGGTGGTAAAAGGATAGCTGGAGCACACAGGGATGACTTACCTAAAAAGAAGTTATGGGGATTTAGGAGACTAGAAGCCATTGGGTCATTTTCACATTTAGAAGATCATACAGCCCAATAAGTATTCCCTGAGGAATTTGAAATACACAGTTGCCTGGTTCACACATAATGCTAGGTCACGGTTTGTTTATCCTAACTATTATTAGTTTGAATGAGTGAACCAAGCCCTGAAGAATGTGATTTTTTTGCGGGTGGGCGGCGGCATAAATCACAACATGAAGTCATGGTTTATTGTTGATTTATGAATTATGGCTTGTTTTAGTAATGGCTTGGCATTATGTCTGAACCCAACAGTCTTGCTTAACCCATGGTTTGTTTGGTCATTCCACCACTGATGTTCATTTTAAGATACAGAAGCACAAGGCAAGAGCAATTGGAAAAGAAATCAAGCTTTGGAGAAACAAGCCTTGTCTATGAGACAACTCATTGTTTATTACACAAACTATGGCTTAGTGTCATGTGCGGGTGCGGGTGCAGCTGCTATTATATAGCTGGTGCATTCCAACTCTATATGCAGAAACTGAGTACCATGTATGAATCAACTGCACTGGATGTGCAAATGTACAAATAGGCCATGTGACTAAAAAGAGATGGGATTCTGCAAAAGAGGTGGATGCCTAGAAAAAGTACTAAAGCCAAGGGTTGTGATGTTCCCTTTTGGGCTATTGTGTTGCACACAGATAAGCCAAAATCTTCCACCTCACCCTATGGCTCACTGCTTTATGGCTCATCATATGAATAACCTGAGCCTTACCAGTCATGGGCTAAATGCTATTGCCACTATTACAGATGGGTCTTGAACTAGAAGAGAGAGAAAGGGAAAAGCTGGCAAAGAAAAATATACATCCCTCCCCTCTAGAGAGGTGAATGTTGCTATAGGTATAGCCTTCCCTAATGGATCCAGAAGTCCCAAGTTACTTGCATGAAGGGAGCAAAGGAGAAAATGAAGACTGCAATGAGACTTATGACTGCTTTAATTTTGCCCCTACAGTATAAAATGGAACCATTTAAAAATTACTCTCTAAACCCTGCATAGGAGAGCAATAAAACTAGTTTTCACACTTTCCCTTCTAAGTGTTTTAGTCTGAATGCATGAGCCTCTGGCAAACACTGGAACATCAGAGCATCGCATCATTTTTCATTTTGTTGTTACTGTGGTAGTGGTGCTGGGTTTTTTATATATATATATAATGTTTTGCTTCAGGAGGTTATCATTGCAGAATGCATCATCCAAGCAGAGCTGTTGTTGTCTGTGCTAAACCATGAACGTGCAACCATAGTTACCTCTTCTGTTTATTTTGTTCCAGCAATTTCATTAATTGTAAACCTGTTCACTGTTTGCTAGTGAGCTATCACTGTGTGTTGTTTACTAATAGCTTTAGCTCTGAGGATTTCTGGGTACACATGAAGGGTCTTCTGATAGAAATGATGTGTGTGTGGCGGGGGGGGGGGATCTTCCAGGGAGAAAAAAAAAGCAATGCAATTTTTCAATATGTGGCACATTTACTATAAATAGTGGGAATCCGTCAACTCAACTAAGCATTTCATGGGAACCTCCATATCAAAGGAGACCATTTGGAAAACAGCCTTTGTCTTAAATGTGTCTGTAGACAGTGCATTTGTTGGTTTTTGAGTAAATCCAAGCCTATTTATAAGCTCATCTGTTACATGAAGGGGATATGGAAATAGCTCCCTGTTGCATGAAAATTATCTATACTCTACTAGAGACAATACACTTAGCCTACTGAAAGTAATAGAGTGAAGTCAGCTTCATAGTTTATTTTAATGGGCAAAGGCTCTGCACATCATAATATCAAATAAACTCCCCGGAAAACATCATCCTCGTATAATTGTATTATACAAGAGGAGTGTCACTTTTTCTTTGGAAGAGCACCATTACACTTTTATGATATACGTTAAGGGGAAACTAGATGGTACCATTGATTCCTGCAGTAGCATTTTTACATCAAAAGACCTATGTCTGCCGTCCAGGTCACTGATATCACAAATGAAGGGAATTTAATGGTCTAAGTTTGGTCTCCTGAGAACAACAGAATAGTTAGTACCACCATAAAGTCTGACAATGTAGCCCCTTTGGCAGGTTTTTGTTGATAATAGGCTTGAACTGCAATCTTTTTGCCTTGGTATAAGGGGATCTTTTACAGGAGGCTTGAGATGCATTAGGGGAATAAAGCAGGGGTAGGAAAAGCTGCTGAGTACATGGCTGCTTTTCACCTGCACCATACCTAGGGTAAGGTTAATGCAGTAGTATCCATGTGAAAACTGCCTCACCCTCGCATTAAAAGGAGCTTATCATTAGGGATTACTGAGCGGCTGCACCAGCTGCAAGTCTTTACTTAAAGACTTAAAGGTAAAGCTCTTTCCATTCCCTATCCAATGACATTTGCAGCTCACTATAATTTATTGAATATCTTCCAAAGAGCAAACACAGGATTTCTCCTGGCACTGTTTTAGTTGGGTTGTAAACATTTGCCATTTACCAAGAAAGGGGAAGGGGGTGGAGGGACACATTAACACTTTTGCAAAACACGGTGTAATATTTTGAACCTACCTTTTGAACCTTAAGCTGATTCCTGTTTCTTCGAGTCCAGCCTGAACATTATTTAAAAGTCAAAGTCTTATAGTAGCTTTGCTATGAAAGTCCTGTGTCTCCCTCCCCAAAAAAGTGGCCATTGTTTTTGCTTTGGCTGACACCCTAAAATGGCAAAAGTATGAAAATTTTAAACTTTTTGCAGATGAGACAATTTTTTAACACCTACTGTATTTCATAGCCACATTCTCTATGTCTCAGAATCCTTGAAAAGAATCCAAAGAGAATTTAGTGAGGTTATCTTCATTTATTAAGGCTGCCAATTTATTGATGAAGATGATAAAAAAAATAGTTAAAGAAGGCAAATTACATGCCTGGTGATGAAACATTTTCTTCGCCTTCCGGGTAACATGCATGCAAATTATATTAATAGGCTATAATTATGTAAACTTTATTATGTGTGTTAAAGATAACATTAAAATTATAAGACAAATGACACTTAATCACCAAAGGAGGATAATGACAAAAAAGTCAGCAAAATGAATGGGCATCATAAAGATTGTTGTGCTTCTTTGCACAATGACCCTTTATATTATAATAAAATAAAATAATAATAATGAATAATGTTCCACACACTATGTTTCACCTTCAAATCACTCTACAAACATTGTCTGATTATTATACAAGCATTTGGGTTCAATCAGTCTGTGCAAATTTGTGCACTGTGCGTAAGACCTTTCCCCAGTCAAACACCCAAATTGCGTTTCTTTCTTCTTCCATTTTATACTGTATGATGCTAGATTTAACAAGTGAGCAAAAATGAATGATTGCAATATGAAATACAGAGGACTGTGGTGAAATTAATGGTACCTTTCCCCCCCAGAATGAAGAACTTTAAGGGGAAACTTGGAGGAAATGCCATCTGGGTTATTCTAAATACTAACTATGATATTTGCTAAATATTATAGAAGGGTTTTCTCAGTTGTTTATGGTTGTTAAATCAATAGCACCCACCCTCACCAGTTACTGGTGATCTCTGATGTGAGTCCCAATGCCTCCACCAATTCAGCTGCAACCCCACATGTTGCTGCTTCAGAAAAGCCAGAAAGCCCATAAAGAGGGTAGGTAGGGAAGCATATGAGAACACAGAGGGGGAAGGTGAGAGGGGAGAATGACCACTAGCCATGCCCTTTAAGGCTCACATTGCATCTCTAAAGCTATTGAGAATGGGACAGCTTTGTGCTGGCAAGGATTTACCATTGCTTATAAATAGGACCATTCTGCAACTATGCTGGGCTGGTCACTGAGTGCATGCTCAGATGGAAGACTCAGAACATCTTCATTGTAGACCTGCCAAATGCAAGCTTTTTAAGGATAATCCTTTCAGCTCTGCCTTGCTTGCTTTGCAACAGAGGAGCATGCAAAACAGCAACAAAAGGAAATTGTTTCACAGGGCTACTAGTCACATGAAATTTAAGCATCTTGGTCACATCTGCATGCCCCAGATCCACTTGTACAGATGGATGCATGCACCATAACGCTGCCACTAGCTAATTTACATCTGTTGCAATGGTTGCATCGATTAGCTCGTGTTAAAAGAGCACATTTTAGTGTGTGTGTGTGTAGATTCCATCTTCTAACATTATTTTTAACTAGAAAAAAATCAAAATTGCAGTTAATCTCATGCAATGCTTAATCTCTAAAATGAGAGCTAGCAGATTTCAAACCTGCCTGGATTCTCATCTTCTACCCTATAAATTCTCACAGATGTGTGTAATCTGCTTTTGAAGGAACAGCACTCTGCAATTGCTCCAAGGCACTTTTTTCTGTTATCATTTCACATATTCCAGATTTCTTCCATTGCGCTAATATCTAATGAAGCCCTGGTCTTGTTGCATAGCATGCACTGGTCCCCACATGAACTCTCCTAGATGATAGCGACATTCATAGAGGTTTTTGTAAAATGTACATCATGCACACCACTACAGCCACTGTCTCAACCCCCTTGCCCCAAAGGGGGATATTAGTACAGAATGCAGCATCCTCACACTAGAGCATTCTCTCAACCTTGGGATGGCATGGCATGGGTTCAAGGCACAGGACGAGTGGGCCTGAGATTCTGGAGAACGAGAGGGAGCAGAAAAGCTGAGACGTAGAGGGAAATGATGAAGTCAGGTCCCAGGCCTCAGAGGGCTAATCTGGCCAAAGACTCCCACCAGGGACAGGCTGCTTTTTTTGTTTGAGTTTATAACTTTATTCTAACATGACTCCTGCCCCAGGCCTCAGACAAGCTCTGGATAGAGCTTTCGGTCCATCCGTCCCCCCCCAAAAACACCCATTATTACCAAATGTGCAGGCTATAAAACATTCAGCAATACTGGAATATGACATCATAGAATTGTGGAGGGCTTTCCTTATTCAAACCCTTGATGCAAATGTGATAGGCCATGGGAGGGAAAGAAGCATATTTTGAAAATCTTGTTTAATATCACAAACGTGTATGGGAATTGTCAGGGTAAACCACAGTGTTGCTCATGAGTAACAACAGAGTCCTCTTGCACTAAAGATTACTTTATTGTGCATAACTATTTACAGTGCAGAGCTAGCTAAAAACATGACCGCTCAGTCATTTGCAGAATCCGGAAGTGCCCCTCTCCTGTTTCCCGCCCAGCACCAAAGCCTTGGCACCCTGAAACGACGTCTTCTGTGTCCCCTGACCCCCCGATGCTATGCTGGCGCCGGAATCTGCAACTCCCCCTCTGATCGCCTCTGGCTGGCGTTGCTGGGTCTCTCCCCAGCATCCCTGACCCTCGACTCCTCCTCCTCTTCCGCGGGAGAGAGCTCTGGTGATGGGTTTTGAGAGGAGTCAGATGACAGCAGTGACTGGGGCTCCCTGTACCTGAGCAAGACCTCCTCTCGAGGAGGTTCCCTACCCTGATCCTTCCCACTAGTAGGATCACTTTCCCCGCTCTCCCCGCGAGGAGTACTCCCGCCTGGGCTCTCCTTGCGAGGAGAAGGCAAATCCCTGACAGGAATCTTGCAGAGCAATGCTAAATATTTCTCGTCCATCATTAGCACATTTGGCTTGAATGGTGGTGGTGGTGGGGAATCTTGCTGACCTTAATCCCACCTGAATCATAGTTAATAATAGTACATGAAGGTCATTTTCCTGTCAGGCAGGTGTGAAATATTCTGGCTCTTTGCCATTCAGCAAGTCATCTGGCGAAAACTTAAATGTTTAGACATCTTCATATTCTTTAATGGTACAACATTTAGTTGGGCAGGATGAAAGTGACAGAGCTGAATCTTCACAAACAGAAAAAGGTTACCTCTTTTCTTCTATTAGGCCCAAGACAGTGGAGCAGCAAATTGTACCCTCCCCCCCCCCCATCCCCAAAGTCAAGCATCTGGGGCAGCTGAGAAATCCCACAAAACAGCTCAATGACCTTCCTTGCCATTATTTATTGTCCATCATAATAATCACAATATTTTTTAAAAAATTAAAAATGTGGTGCCTTTTCATGATAGCCAAACCAGCCGCCTCCCTCTCCCTACTGGTAGGGCTGGCCCTGACTAGACCACTTCGGTTTGCAGCCCCGATGAATGCCTGACTAGCCTTCCTTGATCCCAGGATATTAATCATTATGAATGATTCCCAATGCAGAAAACCATATTGCTGTCTATTTCCCATATGCAAAACATAAATTGTTAATGGGTTTACTGTCCAAAACACTGCTCCAGCTCTATTATGTATGTATGCACTGAAGCTGTGAGAGTGATTTGCTAATCTGGAGGCTGTGGTAAATATTTCTTTGTGTCAGTCTTTCATCTGCATTCCTAAACTTCATAACAAAACTTCAAGGAGCGGGGGAGAAAGAAACTATTAGCTGCGAATTAGACATTCTCAGGGAAGCCTAGAATTATTTTTCAGGACAGAGGGCTCAATTTCTCAATCTCAGGTGTATGATTAAAATCAATTAAATCACTCTTCCAATGTCAGCGTCAAGATTCTCCTGACAAATGAAATTATGCGAGAAAAGTGTTCTCTTCACTCTTCAACCCTTTCTCAGTATCGCTCACATCCACAAATGAGATCAAAATTTTCAGCTCAGGGATTTCAGAGATATTTTCCATAAGAACATGAAAAATCCCAGGAACCCTATGTAAGTAGACTTTATAGTCTCTAGTGGCAAGATTTTGATGGCCTCTGTATGGTTGGATATATTCATGACTAACAAAAATGAAAAAATTACTGAGCAAAATTTAACCATTTGGACACCACACTTGATTCTCCCCCCCCCCACAATAAATTAAAGTTTCAAATGTAGCAGTATGTACTGTGCTACAAGGGTACACGAGGTAACCTTTGCGTTTCTCTTTTTATTCACAGAGATGTCCCTGATGACATTCTCTTATTGAAAAACTGAATTTTATCAGTCTCCTTCAGTTGCTTCCGAGATATAAGGACAGAAAGCAGGCAGACTCAGCTACAAATGACCACATCATTTCCTGGGGCCTTGAAGGGTTAATAGTAATTTACAGTAGCATTCATCAGAATAAAACCATATATTGTGCGCGCTCTCTCTCTCTCTCTCTTTGTCTGTGCAGGAAATATAATTGTTAAAGCACAGATATATCTCATTTCCAGAAGTGCTTTCATGTGCCTGGACTATAATACTGGCAAATTATTTACCTCTTAATTTGTTAAACCATGGATTTAAGCTTACATTTTGCCCATGAGACTTGCTGTATATATTATTTGCTGGTTTGCTTTCACTCTGTTTTCTTTAGAGACATAAACAAATGTTTTCTGCATTTCAGAAGTTTTCCTATTCCCTATACTTTTTCCTCCACACGCTTTGGGGCAGCAGCATTACACACAGTATTTTGAAATATATTGTTTTGGTTCTTTTGAAGGAAAACAGCCTAAATTCTACAACAGGAAGAAAAAGAACAACATTTGGGGGTGGGGAAATATGATCTGGGGGGGGAGAGAGAGAGAGAGAGAGAGAGAGAGAGGTAGCTCAGTGACAGAGCACATGTGCACATGTGTTGCATGCAGAATACAGTGGTACCCCGCTAGACGAATGCCTCGCAAGACGAAAAACTCGCTAGACGAAGGCATTCGTCTAGCGGAAGGCTGCCCCGCAAGACGAAAAAGTCTATGGGGCTGCCTCGCAAGACGAAAAATTTTCGTCTTTTTTTTTTTTTGCGGAGCGCGGCTGTCATTGCCGCTCCGCAAGACGAAAAACCCGCTAGACGAAAATTTTCGCAGAACGAATTATTTTCGTCTAGCGGGGCACCACTGTATCCCCCATTCAAGACCTGGCATTTCTAGGTCGGGCTAGGAATGCATTTCCAATGCTGACATGTAGCTGCTGAATAAGAGCCTTGTTTGCAGCCAGGAGAGTGAGGAAGCAACATACCCTGATACCTGGCATGTAGCCACATGCAGGGATCAGTGTGGAAGTAGAGCCAGACATGTTATCTCCTTATGAGGAAGTTCACAAGGATGTAGGAGAATTCAGGGGTGCAACAGACAGGTGGGGGAGACCGGGGGCCTTCTTACAAGAGTTGCCTACCTAGGTGTTGAATAGGATGCCTTGAACTGATGCAGTCACCCACCTGCGAAACTGTCAGAGCTTCAGTTGTGGATGAGGGATTTCTGGAGATGGTGGGGCATTTCAGTTTCGCTTGCTGAGTTGCTGTCCTCCAGATGGGTCTTTCTGAGGTGGCTTTGTGATATCACAAAGGGTCTCTCCAAGCCTCATCACCATGTATGAGTCACACAGGTCGTGCGGGAGGATTTGCAGGTGACTTTTTGAAGCATTTCCACGAGGTTTCATTATGGAGGGACAGCCACAGGCTCAAGGCTGGACTCCAGGTTCCAAAGTCCCTGGCTCTTTGGTGTATTTTTTCCAGAATAGTTGGTACATTGGTCTGAATCTTAGCAGGCCAAAGGGTTAACTCATGATTGGACTCTTATGGAATTTTCCCTTACTGCAGTTTAATATGGTTTCCATTTTTGGCATGACAACCAAGCCATGGTTTAGGTCCTTAATTCACTCGCTTTTAAGAACGCTTGGGCGATGGAGCTGGCCAGGGTCTTTGCTGCTGTCACCACTTCTGGGTCCTTTTTCTTGCACACCATGAGCCAGGCCTTCCACGGGAGTAGAGGGAAGATGAAATCCTGCTGTGTCAGTGGAAGCATATGGGAACAATGGTGGACATTGTTCAAATACAATAATTATATGTATTTTTGCGAGGCCAACCTGTTTTGTTTTTAAATTTTAAATGTTATGTTTTATTTTACTACTTTGAAATCACGTGAAGCTTTTCCGGCCCCAGCTATACTTTCTACAATCCTGTCAAACCAATTCTGTTTTTCCAGATTAAAAGCACCCAAATACAAATTCTGGAAATACAGTATACTCAGCCCTGCTGAATACAATTAAGTCTGAGTGTATGCACTGCTCAGTACAAACAAAGAGGCAATACTGGGACTTACCAGGTATCCTGTGCTTTATTACTAATCCACATGTGGGAAAGACTGAGCAGTGGCAAGCGCCTGAGTGTTTAATGGAGTTATTTAGGGTCCTAGATGCTCACTGCTCGTGATACCTCTAAAGCAGTGCGACACATGGTGACAATAAAGAAAAATGGGGGGGGGGTATGAAGAAGGCGTTTTTGCAACCCCCGCCTGAGCCCAGCAATGAGGATGGTGAAGCAGAGTTCTGATAAGATCAATTACTTTTTAATTTTATTGCCTCTCTGGTCAAGTTTCTAGTGTCAAGATTCTCAAGCCCTAATCAGCATTCATGGTGTTTATAGCCCACAAGGAAGATCTCACCAGGCAAAGCTAATTCAAGGTGGGATTTACACAACTCTGCTTAGTTCACATATCTTCTTTTATTATAGTATTATTATGGTATTGAGGAACCACAATGAAATTTTATTTCTTTGGAATTGACACACAATGATTGAAACTCCCAAGAGGCAAACCATGGAAGAAATCCACCAGAGGCAGTTATGCACTAGAAGTTATCTTCTTTCTCATGTGTTTCCTTTCCCCCTTTTATCCACGCCCCCCTCCCCTCCGCACACACAAAATCAACACCTCAAAGTGCTTTTTGGCTTTCATTTTGTTTATTCCAGCCATAAATATTTTATTACTTAAAAAGGGAAGCAGTGCTTGCTCCTAATTGTTTTTGATTAAATATGCTAATTACATTTTGGAATATTAATGACACATACGGTACTAAATGTTTTAATAATGCAATGAAATAAGCTGGCAAATATAACAACAAATTAACCTGAAACTGCTACATGATTTTCAGAATTTTATATTATACCAATACAAATAAAAGGGTAAAATAAATAGCCAATCCATTCTGGGCTGGACACCTAAAGTTTGGGTTTTTTAAATAACATAAAATTACAACGTGTTGGGCATGCTGTTAGTAAGCTTTGTGTCTCTCTGAATATATGATCCAAGGCTGTATATGACTATTTTAATTTTGGATTGGCTGTAGGAGAATATTTGGTTCAGTTGTGGGGGAACATTCTACCCAACATCTTTCTGAGAAGCCCACCTGTCCCACCCAGCCTAGTCCCATTTCTCCAGCTGCAGTTATTGCACTACCATTCCCAATGCTGTTCTACCATCTTGATTGCAACACATATTTGCTTATATTCAGCAAAATGGCTACCTTACCTAGGAAAATATTACGGCTTAGCAACAAAGTAGGTAGTGTTGCACTGCTAGAAGCTGCAGGAACCAGACAGTGAGTATTGGGTAGCACAGCGTGAAAGATCTTTCTGGTGGGCTAGTTTGCAGACCCTCTGAGTGTCCCTATTTTCTTTTGCCTAGGATGTCCCTATTTTCAGCAGAGAAATGTTGGAGGGTATGAGTTTGTAGTCTTGCTGGGCAATGCTGGTTGAATGATAGTGAATCTAAAGGTCTCTGTACCTTCTTCACACTGTCCCTTCTCACAGTTCCCTTACATGAAAAGTTTTTAGACCTGAATATAAGCTTTAATGGAAGGATGGGAATTATATTCCAAAGGCATCTAGAGGGCACCAGGTTGGCAAAGGCTGTACTATAAAATATGGCAGAAATATTAGAAGTTCTCTTCTGCCAAGATGTGCTACCCTTATGTCCTAGAAACAATCTAAAATGACAGGGACAGAAAGCTTGGTTTGAGAATGTGTTCTTGTCTGTGTGGTAAAAGAGATTCATTTGCTAGTGAGAGGGATCAAAGATGGTGTTTTGAAACCACTGGGAGGTTAACCACTGAGTTCAAGATGAATAGGATTTTATCCTTACCCCCAATCTAGAAGCTCAGAATAAACATTGGGTACCCATGTAAGCCAAAAATTTAAGCATTCTTCTTTTGTGGTAGAACAAAATTGGATATATCCTTTAAACCTAATGTGTGATTCCTTCATATTCCTGCTGCAAGGAGAGTGAGTCTTAATTGGCATCAGTTAAATCTAACTTTCTTCTCATTCCTCTTTTAAACTTTTAGTTGACTTCCTTTGCAGTTTTGCTGCAAATCGATGCTTGTTTGCTTGTTTTTTCATTGTAATTGTTTTTGGATGGAAAACTTGTTTTCATTGCCTTAATATGTATGTGGGAGAATTTGTAATGTAAACAAAAATCAAACATAGCTTTGAATGAACACATAGAAGATTACCAAGGACTATCAGATGAACCTAAATTCAAAAGGACAAGGCAGTTTGTTCCAGCAAAGAACTAAAGCCAAGTTGAGAATGGAACAGAACTTAACAAAAACCACACACACACACACATGCCTCTTTGATATAAAGGGGAGAAGAATCTCACCAAGGCCACATTCACACCAAATGTTTAAAGTGCTATGATACCACTTTAAGCAATCATGGCTTCCCCACAAGAGTTCAGGGAACTGCAGTTTGTTAAAGGTGGTCAGAATTGGTGGGAGGCCCGTATTTCTCTCCCAGAGCCTCAGAGTTACCAGTGAAGAGAGACTTATTGTTAAACCACTCTGGATTGCAGGCAGGAGGCCTCATTCTAAAATATTTGGGGGAAGGTGTGTCCCTCTCCCCGATCCCTTTTAGATCAGATTCCCTTGAGTCCAAAACAGATCTGGAAGCTCTCCTCACCGCCCCACCTCCCAAGGTGATGGTGCATAAAGGAGGGCCTGTGGCAGCCATAGGGCCTTACATTTCAGACCTGGATTCTGGCATAAACATACATCCCAAGATCGAGCACTGAAACACAGCAGTATCCTGTATAAATTTGTTGCTTTTGCTTTCTGGTGTCCCTGGACACTGTTGTGAGTGTACATTGGAGCATGGCAATCACAGCAAGGATACAGGCTGCTGATGTCAGCAAGGGCAGCTGTCCACTCAGGAGCCAAGCAAGTAAATGGAGCTAGCTGTGGCACTTGCCACCCCTCCAATCAGCAACTAACAGGATGGGAATTCCCCCACACCTTCTGTTGCCATGCAGTAGCTGCCAGTCAACTACCTCATTGCCCATGGCTAATGCTAGTATTAGGATTCCTTTTTTTTTCTTTCTCTGCGATTCAATCAGTGTACATATGCAGAGTGCAACAGTACTGAAAAATACCCTTGAGACTGAAAAGTACAGCCGACTATAGGTGTGCAGCAGTCTCAGCCATGTCCATACATCAAAAACAGAAGTATGGCACATCACTAACTTGCAGGTGACTTGGAAACTGAAATTTTGTAGAAAAAAAATCGAGATAAGCAAAAAAAATTTGTGAATCCTTGCTAATAATAATTGCAGATTGGTAGTAGTAGTAGTAGTAGTAGTAGTAGTAATTTTATTATTTATACCCCTCCAATCTGGTTTAACTCTTAGGTTGTGGTGTACAGTAGTAATACACTATAAGGCAACCATGAACTCATTAAGACAACATTCAGCAACATTATCAGCTTCTATCCATCATCTCTAAAATTGAAATTATATTGATTTACCTCATAAGGTTATGAATATAAAATATTTGCCAAATACTGTATGGCAAAGAACTTTGTACATTAGAAGTGTATATATTTTATGTAGCATATAGTATAGTCTGGCACGTTTTTAAGTTCATTAGATATTAGATTTTAGAAGTGCCCTCTGCAAATGAATTCTAGGGTCTATTGGTTATGTGAAAAGTAATTTCATTTTTAATACACTATTTGCCATCTATTAATTCACTATTTTCTGCCTTTTAATTTAATTGAGCATCCATTAGTCTTGCATTAAACCATTTCTACAAAATGAACTTAACAAAACTTTTAGAAAGACCTGCTCTCTTTCTTATTAATGTCAGTCATCTCCTTGTATGCCCACTCACAGGCTCTAACATTGTGATAGGAATTCTGCTCATACAAACATGGTCTGCCTTTCCAAAATGGATCTCATAAAACCCATAGACAATAATTTATTAGAGTGATTTTCCTCTGGGCTTAATTGCTTATTGATTTTGGGATCTTGGATGGTCAAATACCACTATGTAGTTAGCTCACCATTGCTATGCAGGTACAATAAAACCTTAGAGTTACAAATACCATGGGAAATATTCATAAACATGAACATTCTGCTGCTTCTCTTGAAGCCTCAGTGTGCCACTCACTTTTCCTTCCAAGCACACTGAACATAAACAAACATTTTCCTGTATTCCTATTAACTTCAATAAGCCTCCCCAATTTGGTGCCCTCCAGGTGTTTTGGACTACAATTCCCATCAGCCCCAATCAGGATGACCAGTGGTGAGGAATGCTGGGTGAAATAGTCCCAACAACAACTGGAGTGGACTAGCTGAAAGACAATCCCCTCATTGTTTGGTATCAGTCTCATTATATCCCAAAAGGTATGTGGTTGTTTTGTTAGTTTACTTCTTCAAGTTTTCATAGTCTGTTTAATAATATTGAATGTAATCTAGGCAGACCAAATCAACCTGATGAAATTCTAAAACCCAATCCCCAAATATCTGTTTTTGTTACTCACATGGATAATTTCTTTTTTTAAAAAAAGCCAGTGAACTTTTGCAGTATAAATAGTGGTAAGATCTGTCTGCTCTCAACAGGTCAGTGGTTCAACACAATTCGATCATAAGCACATGCAATAATTTCTCACTGTAAATCTAAGAAGGGTGTGTGTGTGGGAAAACCTTCATTAAGGTTTCAGGATATATATATATATAATAGTTTTCATGTGATTTGCAGCCTTGAACATCTTAAACAGCAGCATTGCTTACTGGTGAGCAGTAATGAAAGGACAGGAGAAACAGGTTTTATCCTACTGCTCTTTTAGTGGCTTTTGATTCCCACCCAAGGGACTACCCACCTCTTGGGCTCCATCAATCCACTCTCTTTCTATGAACCCTCTGCCACCTCTCAAACCTGAGAGTGATGAATTAGTAGAGGCAGTGTATTGCTGTGTACATGTCTGCCCAGGGATGAGTTGAGAATATTCATCTCGTTTCACTTGTGACCTTTTTCTGTTCTGCAAACCCAAAAGGTCTGTGCTGCATAATAGGAACTCAAAACAAAAGATAAGCGAAGTAACCTATGCATTGTTGAACGTTTGCTTGACCTTATGATTTTAATAGGCCCTGTTAATTTTTAATTGCACAGTCAATATCTATTATACAAATTAAGTGGTAATAGGTATTTGTATTTTTAAAAACGAATTAAGCTGATTACATAAATCTTTAACCAAGCAGTGACTAATCCGAGGCACAAACATTCCTTTGATAAGATACATTCAAGCAAACATTTTTGTGGTAAAATGTTATCAGATAGCAAATAATTAGGTTAAGATGCTCCGTTCAGATCGTTAAATGATGGTATTGGGAGCACTCCAGAAGGGATTGCTGTACAGTAAGTTCTTTAGGCTCCTTTGTGGCTTCTGGCTAGGCTGCTAAATTCCTTGATGCTTCTCAAAGCAACCACATTCTCACACTGCAATTTAGAGGAAACCTTTTATCAATAAAGTCGCAAGCAAAATTATGGTGTAGCATATGTAATTCTTGACAGTCTACAATCTGTGTGCTGTTGTGCTTCTGGAGGTGTGATTTTTTGACAAGCAATGGGATGACATACTTAATCCTATAAAAATATCTAGTATGTCTATTCTTGCCCGATGTCACTAGAAGAAAGGAAGAACTGAAACATTTGTTACCCGCCATGATATAGAAAGATGACTGCAGAATGTTCCAAACCATGACAGTGTTCCATCAATGACATTCTATCCGAGGACTTTGGAGAGGTAATCAGGCAGGAACTGTACCCAACCCCATTTACATAGATGTGGGAAGTGAAATAGTTTTCTGGCCCATATTCCAACAGACAGCTAGTCTGTGGTCATCGAGATTCCTTCACCTTCACTTCCGTCCTCATGGTAAGCCAAGGTCATGCCATAAACAATTTAAAATATGTACTCTCCTTATTTCTGTTTATCCTTTTGCGGTATGTGGTTCTGTAGATGTAAACACTTTGGTAGAAAAGCAGAATGGAGGAATATGTTCAAAGGAAGAAGAAATGCTAGGGTGAAACATGTTTACATTTTAAATGGTGAATTGTACAACACTATAATTTAAGAAATAACTTCTGAACAACTCTTGGGTGGGGAAAAAATCTTCCATTCCTTTTTCTTTCTTTCTTTCTTTTTAGAGTTGAGCATGCCCCTGATTTAAAATTTGCATTTAGGAAAGTGCTCAATGCCTTGATATCTGTAGAATGTCAAGGGTTAAGTAACCACATTTCTCCATGTGGTAAGTGTAGTTTGGAAAGTTCTCAATTGTTTGGCTTTCCACTTTCAGTGTTTGGTTTCTTGTTACATGAAGCATGGAGAGTTTAACTAAGCTGTTTTTCATTGTTGAAAGAAAAGTAAATTGCAAATCCCCTGGAGAGGCTCTTCAGTTCAGTTACTAACATCACTATTTCTAGTTTCCACATTAGATATCCCAGACAATAATATTGAAGATCAGGGATCCTGTGGAGCTTCACTGTTCTGAAATATATTTCATTCTGTAGGGCTGTCGAGCTCTGGAATAAGAACAAAGCTTCAAATTAAGTGCATCTCTTTCAAAAGACAGAGCGAGTCTTGCTGCATGGGCACATAGCCTACTGTTTGTAGGGATGGGTGGGAAATGCAGTTCAGTTTGCATTTTTAGGTGAGCCTACTTTACTAGCACTTCCCAAAAGAATGCAATAACCAAATACTGCTATGTTACTCAAAATGTGGTATAGTTCCCACACCAAATAAAATAAAATAAAATAAAATAAAATGAGTACCCAAAAGTGTTTAATAGGGGGAGTAAAAATGCATATACTAGTGGGAGTGTGGGTAATAAAAAACTGCATAATGTTGAGGAACACTTCTTGAAAAATCTCTATATTAGACAAAACCCATATTACTAAAATTAGAAATCCTGCATACAACAGGCACCAAGACCAGGCCCCGTAATCAGATCTCCAGCTGCTTAGTTTCTGTAAGCTAAGGAAATAATATAGGGTTCTTAAAATATGTTCTCTTTGAAAATTTAAGTCACCATTTCTAGCACCTGCTACTCTTCGGTTGCTTGAATGGCCATAATGTAATATTAATTCTTCACTTGGACATTTGCAGGGCCTAAGCAGTCTTTCTTCTCTCACTGAGAATAGTGTGTTGCCAGACATCCCTTTCCCTTCTCTTGCAACAATGTGGGTGGTGATGCTTCTCTCATACATGAAGGGGAAGCTGCACATTTATTTGCTGCATTTATATTTCACTTTACAAAGAACCTGGGTTGCCACCTTTGGTTGGGCAAAATAAAGAACAGGTCAAGCAAAGTATGGGACAGGTTGGGGAGGACTGGGGGTCTAAAATTACTTTACCTGGTGCAGCAATGACTTCAAAGCAAACCACTGCAATTGGGTTTACAGTGCCATCACGTTTTAGCCGCTCTGCTATGCTCTGGACGTTGCACTGAATATCCTCCTTGAATTTTTCTTCTTCTTCTGATCTTGCTCTTTGGTCACCTGTCCTTCCTCACTGCCCATGCCCTGCAAACTCTTCCACTCTTCACCAGAGCAGGCCCATTTGTAAACCCCTCCCCACTCTCTTTCTAAGTCTGACTCACCTGCCCCCTTTGCAAGGGCAAAAAGAAACCTCTCTCTGCTGGCACCAGAGCAGGCCTGTGCCCTGCAAACCTCCTCCTCTCTCTCTCTCTGCAACCCATCCACCCTGCACAAAAACGCTCAAACTTCTCCTATCCCCACCCCACCTTGTGGCCACGTCCCACAATAACTCTCACCCACACTCTTGGCTGTCTTCCTCATTGTTCCACCCTGTCTCGCCCAAACTTCTGCTCTCCTCCTCCCAGGGACGTAGCAAGGCAGTAGGGGGCAGTCCGCACCAAGTTCCATAATGGAGGGGGTGACAAATTATCAAGGAACAATTACTGCCCTACTAGAGTGGTTCATAAAAAAACATTTTTTAAAAAAATGCCTGATCCAAAGGTCTTATCTTACTATACTAGGGATTATATAGCTATATATGAAATTTCATGCGTATCGGTTAATATCTTGACCCTCCTCCACCAAAATAGCTGTTTACTTGGCTGTTTTCCTATGTCGTGAAGGCTCAAATTTCAGTTCAGTGGAGCACTTACTGTTCCCAACCCTAACCCTGTGGAAAGCCATCTAATTAGACTTTGATTTTATTTTGAGATGTTTTTAGGAGGTAATTTAATTATTGATTGATTTTATACCAATGTTATATATTTGATGTTAGACACCCTGAGCCCAACTTCGGCTGGGGAGGGCAGGATATAAATAAAAGGTTTTTATTATTATTCCTTGTTATTATTCCTTTGTAAGAAAATATGAAATAATGTAAAACCATTTTGCGGGGAGGGGGAATCAATGGGGGGGGACACGAAATTTTCCACACCAGGTACCACCTGACCTTCCTACACCTCTGCCTCCTCCCATCGGACCCACCCTCTTCCCACACAGTTTGGAGGAGGAGGAAAAGCTCGAATACATGAAAAAGGTATCCCGTTTGAAGTCCAAACAGGACAAGGCACACTTTTCTCCAAAAAAACAAAGAGGATGGTTGCATTTTTCTAAGTATCAATCCTAGCTCCTGTTCTGTGCGGTCTGATTCTACAGATTTCGGTTCTGCAGACCCTTGCCCACCAATACCAGACAGAGTGGTTTCCAATTTCTGGTTCAATGTCAGGAAGCTGGTACAAGTCCCCCACTGGTGGTAATGCAGTCTCAGATGTTTTGCACTCAGTAGTGCAGTCTCTCCTCTTAACCATGAGCCGCAGCCAAGAGCAAACCTTGGGAGTCAACATGTAGACAACGCTTGGCTAGATGGACAAATAGTCTCACCTGGCATAAGGCACCCTCCTAGGCTCATTATCACCTTAAAGGCTAAGGAATGAGGAGAAAAAGTAGGTCCTGTTGCATTGAATGCAGCTAAGAATTCTATGACACAGGTGCCCAACTTCCTTAAGCAGTGTCAAATTTAGGAATCCGAGCGAGAGATGCCAGTTCTCCCTTATCCCTTTGGAAATCAATTTAGCAACTATAAAAATATGTGTGTGTTGCATGTCTGCAACTTTGACTTGTATGATGCTACAATATGTTTAAACTGTGAAACTGTATGTATGCAAACATCGCTACAGTTATTTTCTATATTCAATTCCACTAGAAGAGTAATAAGCAAACTCCCCCTACAGGATTTATCTGTCAATTGCAATATAAATATATTCTTGCAGGCTCTGATTTGTTCTGCTAAATATTTGGTAATCTATAAAGACTACTCAGAATAAACTTGGTTGCTTCACAAAGACATAAGTATCTTCATCAGAGTATTGTAAATTTCATTTCCTTTGCAAGATGAATAATGCAGTAAGAACACCCACTCCCTTTCCCCTGGTCCCTCAGGCCAAAATAGACAAGTTCAACTACAAATGCTAAAGGGGAATTTTTTTGCAAACTGCTATCAATTATCCCACTTTTTATTAGCAAGGTTCCACTGGGCAAAAAAAAGAAATAAAAATGTTTTGATTAGGGATTTGGTGTTTTGTTTGTTTTGTTTTTTATTTGAAAGGAAAAAAGGTTTCAGAGAAGAAAGAAATGAGATCAGATTAAAGCAAAATCATTTTCTTGTATTTAAAAAGCTTGATACTGCTTTATACAGCAAATGCCTTTTGTCTTAAGCCATTCACCAGGAACTAACACTGCAGGTTTAATGCCAACAAATTCAACCGCTGCAAATGCAAATGTAACAGCTCATTTTTCTCACACCAAAACATACAACAAGAATACATTTTTTCAATGCTCCATACTTTTTGTATTGCTGCTCTGAAGTAGCTTGGGCATATTGGCCTGAGGTTCTGAAGCACCTCAGGCAGTATTGTCTGAGGTAACCTGATGTAAATAATGATCAGGAGCAAAAAATAGAGTCTAAAAGAATCATAGCCCAGTAGTAGAATACGCTTTCCACAATGCTGATTGGGTCAGATCTGCTCAACCTGTAGTTTACTATGTCAAACGAAGTCCAGCAATCTGAAAGTGGTTGGGGTAGATGCCCCTGAGACTGGTTTGGTTAGATTCTTTGTTATACCAGCAAGGCATGTCTGGCAAAGCAAGAGCAATAGGAGCTGGTCTGAGGAAAAGTATTTTCAGTTAGCAAGGGAACCAAGAGTTCAGGCACAGGAAACTAATCAGAAGAAGCTGTTGTTGCTGCAGAAGCAGCAGACAAGCAGCAGTTTAGTGCTTTTAAAGCTTTTCCTCCTGCTCCACCCCTTCCTGGAGCCCTGACACTGAGCATGCATCAGTCCTTGCCCCATCCTCATGAGTAGGACTCAGAAATGGCAGGTTTTAATTGGTCTTCTGTTTTGAGCCTCAGCTCAGTTCCTTAGGTGTTCAGGATAATAATGGTGGGCAGAGGAACTAGCTGTAGGTGTGAAGTCAGGGATCAGAGTCCCTTGATTCTGTAGCTTCCTGGGGTAGGTGGATCACTTGTGGCTAGTGCCTTTAGGGGTTATTGCCTCCCCATGGTCCTTCTCCATGACAAATGGTGGAATCTTCCTCCTTTGAGATGCTAGGCTGGTTCTGAGTTGAGTGTGGGCTAGTTCTAATGCATGGTCAATAACTCTTCTGGATTTGTTCTCTGCCTGAGACTAGTTCTGTGCCAACATATTTCTCAAAAGTTTCCTTCTGCTGCAAAAGAAGCTTCCATTTTTTTCTGCCTCATTCTTTTTGCACTTGAGAATTTCTTTAGAACTTTGGTGGGTGCAGGATTTTGAGCTTACTATATAATTGTAAGTCAGCTAACCTTTTATTTCTCTAGCACTCTGCAGCCTCCCTGGCTGCCTGCACTTCCTGATATGAAAAAGTCCCATGGGAGGATTTACTTCTTGACATCTTTCCCCGGGCACCTGAGGAGGCTGCAGTGTACAGATTTGTAGAATAAATGAAAGGACATTCACCCCCTCCACCATCTCAAAAGTAAGGTTAGTGCAACAGGAACACTGCACACCACCCATGAGAATTCCACAAACATTTCCTTTTTCCTTTCATAGTTTTTTGGATGCAGCTTCCTTTTCCATTAATCATTGGGGAAGAATAAAGCCTGACAATATTTTCACAACTAAAGGAAGCAGTGCTCAACCAGGCCCCTGTGAATGTGACCTCTGTCTGGAAGAATACCCCAAGATCAGCACATATCCATTTGCAGGTGTTACGCCCTGACCATGAGTAGGAGAGCGTTGACAGAATACATCGTTTGAAGCAAGAAGGGAGGCATGAAATTCTAAAGAGCAGCATCATGCATCTGATGCCACAGAATCACTCATTCCTCCTTCTATCTCCTTGTCACTCTGAACTCCTAGACTGGCCATCTAGGCGTCCTACCACTATACCCCCGCAGAGTATGTGGTAATGTGTGTGTGGTGTGTGTGTTGTACATTAAGGTGTGTGTGTATATGAGAGCTCTCATCTGCTTTCTGAACTGTATTCAACAAACATAATGTCTTGCCTTTTCTCCTCACATAAGACTCTCCCTAAATTAATTCAAGTTTTGTATAGATTGACTATATGCCTAACATCACTAGAACATCAGGCGAAGGTTTTATATAGTTCTGAGCCTAATAAATTTGTTTTAGCCTGCCCTGGGGTGGGAGAGTTGTAACAAATGTGTTGCGGACAGTTTGGCCTCAGTGCTGTGCAGACAGCTCTTTAGCATATGCTGTTGGTGCCAGACAAGTTTTGCTTTGCCTGTTGTTAGGCTGCAACTCAGCCTAGGCCAAGATTTATAAAAGGTCTCCACTTCATGAAATATTGCGGGCAGATTGAATTGAGTACTTTTTGTTTACTTCTGACCTTTGTTTGAAAAGCATTGGCCTACCAACTAGAGGTTCAGAGAAGAAGTGTATTAATAGGGTTATAGAGTGATATTTTCTGGGCTGCTTTTTGTGGCTGTTGCCTGGTTATCATCATATTCATTGAAAATGTTGTGAAAAAAGACAGGGGAATTGATTGAATTAAGCAGAAACAAGCAACATTAACCATTATGTTATATTGGATTTTACACTGGGACTCAATATGTATTTGCTCAATAAATTGTTGCAATTATAGCATGTAAAAATATTATTTGCATATTTGGAACTATATCTGGCCTTGGCTCTAGGAGGTTATTTGCACAATCAGTGTTCTGTTACCACATGGTCTGCTTATTTTATTTGGTCTCACAGTGAATCCACATGGAAATGAATTTTGCCAAGGATCCAACACATACAAGGATTTCATGTCCCTTTAAATTAATCCAGCCTCAGGATAATCATGCATGTTGACCTCACTCTAAAGCATCTTGGATCTGTCACATAACTCAGGACTACATGGGTTAGTTCCCATCCTTCACTGGAGCAAAGGAACTTTTAGATTCAGTGCAATGTATGTCAGTCATGAGATGACTGAAGGAAAACTCCCACTAATTTTGGATAGAGTGTTTCTGTGAACCCGTACATACAATCCTACAAGTAGAACATATTGTTCTAATGTATGGTGAGGAAAAAAAAATGTGCCCTACCTATGAGTGTGAGAATCAAAGCATCAGTATAGTCAAATCTTTCAGTAGTTTCTATTTCACAATATCTTTAATTTCTTATGCATGAGGTCAATGCTGAAATGCTCAGATTACAACAGAAGCCACAATCTTTGAAATACAAACTGGTATCATGCACATTAATCACAACGGCTGGGGTTGACTCACACATACGTTCAATAAAAGTAGGTTTGCTGATTCCTCAGTTGACTTTCATTCTCTGCTCTCCTGCTTTTAAACAGCTGTGAGGTTATGCATCCTGCAGATGGATGAGCCACAATGCTCATACAAACTTGTATTTCTCTTTTGTCAGCTTAAATTTTTTGGCCCACTGGCCAACAACTGCAGTTGGGGAGAATATCTCAGCTGGAGGGGAAACAGATTAATGTCTCCTCATTCTGAAAAAAATGTGGCTTCCCTTGGTCCCTGAGCAAACTTATCCCAAAAAGTGTTATTTATTGAGGAAAATAGATAACTGTACAAAGGTTTCATAATTGCCTTTTGAAGAAATAAGATATTTGTTACACTGTGGTGCTTTTCAGTAAAGTACCTGCTGCACATTACTCAGTTGTTTAACTGGATCAAAACAAGGAACTTCCTTGATAGCAGAAGATGTGGCATCACTGAAATATTCAGTCACCGACATGAATGGAACTGAGAACTTGCATTTATTTCACAGTAATAAAGAAATGGGAGTGCCGGATCACCTCATTTGTCTCCTGAGAAATCTCTATGTGGGACAAGAAGCTACAGTTAGAACTGGATATGGAACAACTGATTGGTTCAAAATTGGGAAAGGAGTACGACAAGGCTGTATATTGTCTCCCTGCTTATTTAACTTATATGCAGAATTCATCATGCGAAAGGCTGGACTGGATGAATCCCAAACTGGAATTAAGATTGCCGGAAAAAATATCAACAACCTCAGATATGCTGATGATACTACCTTGATGGCAGAAAGTGAGGAGGAATTAAAGAACCTTTTAATGAGGGTGAAAGAGGAGAGCGCAAAATATGGTCTGAAGCTCAACATCAAAAAAACTAAGATCATGGCCACTGGTCCCATCACCTCCTGGCAAGTAGAAGGGGAAGAAATGGAGGCAGTGAGAGATTTCACTTTCTTGGGTTCCATGATCACTGCAGATGGTGACAGCAGTCACGAAATTAGAAGACGCCTGCTTCTTGGGAGAAAAGCAATGACAAACCTAGACAGCATCTTAAAAAGCAAAGACATCACCTTGCCGACAAAGGTCCGTATAGTTAAAGCTATGGTTTTCCCAGTAGTAATGTACGGAAGTGAGAGCTGGACCATCAAGAAGGCCAAAAGACCAAAAGAATTGATGCTTTTGAATTATGGTGCTGGAGGAGACTCTTGAGAGTCCCATGGACTGCAAGAAGATCAAAACTATCCATTCTCAAAGAAATCAGCCCTGAGTGCTCACTAGAAGGACAGATCCTGAAGTTGAGGCTCCAGTACTTTGGCCACATGAGAAGAGAAGACTCCCTAGAAAAGACCCTGATGTTGGGAAAGATGGAGGGCACAAGGAGAAGGGGACGTCAGAGGATGAGATGCTTGGACAGTGTTCTCGAAGCGACTGGCATGAGTTTAGCCAAACTGCGAGAGGCAGTGAAGGATAGGCGTGCCTGGCGTGCTCTGGTCCATGGGATCACGAAGAGTCGGACACGACTGAACGACTGAACAACAACAACAATAATAATACATGGGACAACAGTCTCATTTATGCATGCAGGGTTTTGGTAGGGTGTTTCAAAACACATGATTATTATCATGCTTATAATGATGTTTGGGAAGGGCTGAGTTATAGGAACATAGGAAGGTACCATATACTGAGTCATACCATTGCTTCATCTAGTTCAGTAATGGTTATATTGACTGGCAGAGGGTCTCCATCTTTTCAGTCAGGGGTGTCTCCCAGCCCTTCTTGGAGATGCCAGGAGTGGAACCTGGGACTTCCTGCATGCAAAGCAGATGCTACAACCTTTCATAGATGACTCACTCATATATGTAACGCAAAATACATTTTCATATTCTCGTCTACAGCCATCTATGAGCATGATTGTATTTAGTTGTTTTTTTACCCATTGCATCTAATGTTCATTTCCATTTACATAAAATGGAAATTATTACGGTGGTGGTGGTTTTGTAAAGACATGGTATTAGGAATATGGTTTCCGAATGCAACGTAATTTATGAATGGGGGATTTAAAGCATGTCAGTCTCAGCTGCAAGGAGATTACTAGGGTTTACATTTTCTGTGTACACATTTTCTGTGCCCTCTTCTGAATGTAGTGTCATCAGGAAGCCCATTCAGATTTGTTCAAAGAGTCTTGGTTATGCATACACAGTTCACAAAAATATTCTCTACTCCAGGTAGGCCTGTGAAAACGGCTAAGCAGGAAAAAGAAAACATAACTCATTCTCTTTCAAATCACATATGCTCACAGAAGCACAAATTGGGATGATATGCCAAAATTCAGAAGGCACCTTCTTTTTTAGTTCCTTTCAGCTGCTTTGAATTTTCAACTTTTATTGCTCAGGATAGTCCATTTTGTTGGTATTCATTGCACACACACACACACACACACACACACACACACACATGTTATGATAGGATATTGGAGACAAAAATGCTCAAGATGCAAACACTGTCGTTGAAAGAAATGCACAAGTATCTTTACAGGAAACGATTACCATGAAGACTTGCCTTTCCTTACCCTATGATTTCCTCTGGAAGGAACATGCCATAATTGCATTCTTCTAGGATAGGGCCGTTGACCCCAGAAAAATGTTACCCACAGACTAATTGTCTTAGAAATAGGCATGCTTAAGAGAAGATTCTGAATTAGGATATGCAGCCATGACTTCTACCAGTGTCTGTGGCTGAGCTGAAGTTTGAAATGTAGTCTTTTCAGAAGCTAGTCTTGCATTGCTAAAGAAAGTGGTCTGTTTTTGCATTTGACTTTTTCAGAACTCTGCAAGATGCTGAATATACAATGGAAAGTTGCAAGATTGGGAACAGCTTGGATAGCAGCAGGTTGAGCACAGCAGCACACATGTAGCAGAACAACTTTACATGTGCTATTATGGTTGATGTTTTTATTAGATCCATTTCCATTGACCAGCAGCGTGCCAGCCACTAGGGGAAGGCGGGGGGGGGGAATCCCAAGGCGAAACCTATTGGGTACACTTAGATCATGAAGCAAAGGAGATGAGTATGTGACATGAAGCATTTTACAAGGTGCTTAACAAGAACATGATTGGGGGGGGGGGAATTGAAATCCATGAAATCAATGCCATAAACTTATATTGTTTATTCTTGGCAGTTAGTGAAGCGCAACAAGATCAATGTTAGAACAACATTATTCACTTTAAATATCAATGGCTTGAAAGAAGGAAAATGAATGGATGGATACTATGAGTCCCGTACCAACGATACTAAATGGGGAAGGGGAGGAGGTAGAGATGGAGTCAATACATAAAGCAAAGAATAATACATTTTTAAATTACTTGGTTTGGCATACGGGTAAGTAGATTAGTGATGAGTACAGTTCAATATGACGAAGAGGAACGTAATGAGATTAGGGTAGGAGAGTAACTTGGGAAAGAAATGGGCTGACATTTCATTACACATACACAATTCAAGTCACTTATTGGAGCTGTGAATAGTCAGATGGGAGAACTAAGTGCTTACCTATAAATCATCTTGCTAATATTTCCCAGTCCACAACTGGCAAAAAAATCCCAATTTCAGCTGAGGGGCAGTCCCATTCCAAAATTCCTTGATTGTGGAAGTAGCATTTTCCTCAGACACCTGGCTAAGTTGATTACTTTCAAGGGAGGGAATCCTGCTTACAAACAAATACTGACTGGTATCATGATGACACTGCAAAGCCAAAATCAAGTCTCATGAAAAATCTGTCTTTTGACCATAGCTGTTCCCTTAAGAAAAGGGAAAAGTTGACAGCTATGCAGTTTTGACACTCAGTGTAGATTCAGGTATCCAGTTTGACTTGTTGGCCAGGATAGTGAAATTATTGCAGGACTTCACTCTTTGATGGAATGACTCATTTTATTTATTTGAGAGCCAGTGTGGTGTAGTGGTTAAGAGCAGTAGACTCGTAATCTGGTGAACCGGGTTTGCGTCTCCGCTCCTCCACATGCAGCTGCTGGGTGATCTTGGGCTAGTCACACTTCTTTGAAGTCTCTCAGCCCCACTCACCTCACAGAGTGTTTGTTGTGGGGGAGGAAGGGAAAGGAGAATGTTAGCCGCTTTGAGACTCCTTCGGGTAGTGAAAAGCGGGATAACAAATCCAAACTCCTCCTCCTCCTCCTCCTCCTCCTCCTCCTCCTCCTCCTCCTCCTCCTCCTCCTCTTCTTCTTCTTCTTCTTCTTCTTCTTCTTCTTCTTCTTCTTCTTCTCATTATTGAAATATCTAGACTCATCATGGATGTATGGTGAGGCTGGAACTTGCCATTACCTGGCTCACCCCATATGCCTTATGCTTTCCAGGCTGTAATTGGGATGAACATACCAAATAATTTACTAATTTATTAATGTGATCAAATGCCCTATCAAAAGTGATGGGGGGAGGGACTCTATCAGGGATGGGTGACTTCTTCTCAACTTACATAAGATTATTTTCTAAACCAACCTGACTTTGAAAGCTGCCCACTGGGCTTCTCTCTCTTTCACTACTGGCTTCACCCACAGCATTGTGCAGATGGGCTAGCCTCGCACCAATGTTTGTGTGGTCATTCTAGTAGTATGGAACCTGTATGCATGAACAGCTGAAAAGCAAGGGCTCCTTTTCAGATGTGCATCTTCATTGCACAATGCCAGAGGCAGGGCCAGCGGTGCAGACCGACTCCCAGTTCATTGTATAGACCCCTCTCACACAGGTATTGCATGAAGGGGGCTTAGACAAAGTGAATTTGATGCTACATTCCCCCACTTTGGACCCTTCCACTGAGTCTATCATTCTATTGTTACTAGCTGCTCTTCTCCCTTTCCAGCTCTGACTTACATTAGGGAATGTCATAGGATTCCAGGCAGCATGGAGTGCATGATGACAGACAATTAACTGATTGACATGATTTGTGATGTCACCAAAGTCAGTGTTGCTGCTCACACCTTTAGAGCGGCATGCATCAAGTTGCCTGTCTAGCACATTATTGAGTGAACATTTTAATATTAGCCATGTTTATTTGACCTTTGTTTTCTCCCACTGGTCTGTTTACAATTCCACCAAGCAGCACACTAGGAAGCACTCGATTTTGTTAGCATTTCAAAGGCTTCTTGATTTCATACTACTTCATTTGTTCTTGCTTAAGATTCTTTTGGAGCAACAAATGAAAGAATGATTCATATTTGTCTTTGACACATATGGACTAAATGTAGCATAAACGGCATTCTTTCATTTGGTACTTGTTACTTAAATGAATATTTGTGGTGGTTACACAGCAAGGCTTCAGAATAATGTAAGCGTTAGTAATTGATTTTCTTTTTAATTAATGAAATTATATGATGTATTATGGCTGTGCTGCATGTAATACAAGATCTCACAATACAGTAGATTTACTTTAATAATATTTTTTTTATTGTATTAAGTCCCTGGAATATCATTTTTCAGCCATGAACAGCAGCTGTAGGTTTTAAAATGTGGATTTTTCATTTCTCTAAAATATCGGTAAGGTTTTTAGAGCTGAATATTAAGTGTCAATGCGATATACTGTGGGCAAAAGATTGGTGGTGTGAGAGGTTTGAGGTACGAGGAGGTTACATTACATAAAGTGATTTTCCTTTGTGAAACAAGCAGAAGAGGCCTAGGGGTAATCATTAGCCTCCTTGGGCATACTTTAAATTTCTGCCAGCTGCCAGTATGGTGAATGAAGCATGGTTACAGTGCCAGGGGTTGGCACCAGTTGACAATAGCCCAATTCCTTCAGAAGGCCTCACCCCATCTTCCCTCCTGTCTCCTTACACTGACCCAGGTTGCACTAGCAGCAACAAAAACCATTCTAACCTACAAGTGTTGCGGCTTGGAGCTGCCATTTTAATGCACCCGAGGGTGTTGTTGTTGTTTGGTCGTTTAGTCGTGTCAGACTCTTCGTGACCCCATGGACCAGAGCATACCAGGCACTCCTGTCTTCCACTGCCTCCCGCACTTTGGTCAGACTCATGTTGGTAGCTTCAAGAACACTGTCCAACCATCTCGTCCTCTGTCGTCCCCTTCTCCTTGTGCCCTCAATCTTTCCCAACGTCAGGGTCTTTTCCAGGGAATCTTCTCTTCTCATGATGTGGCCAAAGTATTGGAGCCTCAGCTTCAGGATCTGTCCTTCCAATGAGCACTCAGGGCTGATTTCCTTCAGGATGGATAGGTTTGATCTTTTTGCAGTCCATGGGACTCTCAAGAGTCTCCTCCAGCACCATAATTCAAAAGCATCAATTCTTCGGCGATCAGCCTTCTTTATGTTCCAGCTCTCACTTCCGTACATCAGTACTGGGAAAACCATAGCTTTAACTATACGGACCTTTGTCAGCAAGGGGATGTCTCTGCTTTTTAAGATGCTGTCTAGGTTTGTCATTGCTTTTCTCCCAAGAAGCAGGCGTCTTTTAATTTCGTGACTGCTGTCACCATCTGCAGTGATCATGGAACCCAAGAAAGTAAAATCTCTCACTGCCTCCATTTCTTCCCCTTCTATTTGCCAGGAGGTGATGGGACCAGTAGCCATGATCATAGTTTTTTTGATGTTGAGCTTCAGACCATATTTTGCGCTCTCCTCTTTCACCCTCATTAAAAGTTGCTTTAATTCCTCCTCACTTTCTGCCATCAAGGTTGTGTCATCTGCATATCTGAGGTTGTTGATATTGCCAGTCCAGCCTTTTGCATGATGAATCCTGCATATAAGTTAAATAAGCACCTGAGGATAGCAGGTTAGTTTTAAAGGATATGTGAGTATGACAGGCCTCTGGCACGTATAGCTCTGTTCTCCAATGGCTGGAGATGTGTGGACTCTTGAGGATGGTGGGGGGGTCTGTTGCCCCTCAGCATTTGCCCCATAGGTGGTTTTCTCACTCCGCCTAATGGTAAGGCCAATCTTGCCTGGCGTGACACAACAGGAGTATGTAACATGGCAGCTATATAGAACAGGTGTCACTAACACTTCACTCTCTAAATTCTCAAGTACTGGATTCCTCAAGCAAGCCTAGTTCCTGCGCATGCATTTTAAATTTGTTACCTTGACTTAATCGAGAATAAAATCTGCCATTAGAATATGAGCAGATGAGCAGTGTAGATGATTTACAAGATGCTCTTATATCATATAACAGAGGAAGATGGGATGTTAGGATTAGAACAAGAGCTCTGATTCAAATGGCAATTTCATCCTTCTTGTGGGTAAATGAAGAAACCTGAATAAAGTTTGCCAGTTTGTCAGATGACGTCTTGGAGGCACAGGTGCTTTCCAGTGGTAAGAATTACAACACAGCAAATAGAATAGTTAGATTCAATGGTGATTAGGGACAAACAGTGGTTAGTTTGCCTCCTAGGAGATAATGATCGTATACTGTAAAATGAAAAGAAAGCTAATGAGCGTATGCAATAGTATTTGCTGGACGATCACTAGAAGCTATAATATTGGAATAAGAATGTGGAATTAATTGCTTTGAGGGAATTGAATCATGATTTATTTACAGGCAAAACCTATCATTTGCTAAAAACACCATGGATTAGCTTCATGAAGGAAATGGACTACTATAACTAGACCAAAATTAAAACCATTTATGAGAGAGCATTAAAATATAAATATTATAATAGGAAATGGTATTGAAAATGAGTTACAATTTATATGAAAATATAAATTTAGATTGTTGTACAAGATTGTTCTTAAGGTGTAGCATGTAAAATAATAAAGTTATATTGTTTTCATGATCAAAATATAGTGGGATACATAGTGAAAATGTATGTTCACTTTCTTCATTCCCACAGATAAAGGACAAGGTTATTATTACATTAAATAATACAGTTATGAAACCTTCTGTAAAGCTAAGCTGATTTATGCAGCTGCCCTTAATATGTACTGATTTTGTAGGACGTCCTTAAATTGATACTGATTTTAGTCAGGCTTCCATTCCTACAGTTACACTCCGTTCCCCAGATGCACGGCAGATGATGTCTAAACACCCTCACCAACCTCAGGAGGGTTTGCTGTGTCCTAGGCAAGAGCAGGAAGCGAGGGTTTGAATAGAGGTGTTGGTGATGGGGTGAGAGTGATTGTCTCTCAAAGATTATTTTTAATTATCAGCAACCTGGTACAATGCATCTCTTCCTGGGCAGTACCACTTAGGAATGGGGAATGATATGTTTGAATGCCTCCCTAGTACAACCACCTGTGTGTATAAAACCGGAATACTTGAGTGACATGCTAGCTTCATTATATGCAGGGTTTGTGCGCATTTATGGAGGATTGTTGAAGGACTTTGCACCCAACACCCTACTTGCAGTTGGAATAGTGTGGCCCAGCCATAGCTTCAGCATGTGAGGCTTGCTCATTGTGTGTTTCAGTTCTGAGAGGCAATGGCATACAAGAATAAGCAGGGAAGAAAATTGTTTGGCCTACCTCATTCATACTTCCCAAAACAGTATGTGAGCCACAACACAGCTGGCCTCCATACTTGTCCCAGTTTTGCAGTGTAGTTCTGCCTATCCACCCACATTCTGCTGATTAATTCGGGACATGTATCTTTTGCTGCCACTTCCCCATGTTAGCCAGCTGGGGCTTCCCAGCCCCAAGCCCCTGTTTCTGTTACCGGCAGCAGCTCCTTCAGTGAGTGTCAGACCAGTACCTCCAGCTCCTTCTTCTCCTCCTCTTCCCCATTGCCATCCTCGTCTTTTTTGTCTTCTTCTCTTCCTCTGGTGGGGGTGGTATCAGGCAGAGGAGACATGGCTTCTGGGGCCAGTGGTGGCAAGCCTTGCCTGCACCGCCAGAAACTCCTGTTGCTCCACCTCCATGGGCTCCGTCTTGGGCACCTGCTTTCATGTGTAAGATGTGCATCTTTTGGTGCCGAGCTCTCACAGGAGTCAGCTGACTCATGGAAGAACTCAGCACTGAAAATGGGACATCCAATCAGAAGCTAGGATGGTTTCTTTAATTCTGGGATGTCCCGGCCAAATCAGGACTGCTCACAAGTGTGGTTCCACAATGTGGAGAAAAGTGCATATTGGAGAAAAGTTTGCATTCATTTGCTGTATTTACATTTTTACATTTGGGGGGAGTATTAGAAATTATTAAAAATGCTTATATTAGTAAAAAAAAACATGCATTATATTGGGGATTTTTTTGCAAAAATGCTTATATTGGGGCATAACTACATGCAAAAATGTGTATATTCGGTGAAGAGCGTGCAAAAATTTTCACAGATTTTCATGTGAACTTATTTTAAATGTAAACTGATCTGGAAATACAGGCAGCTGAACTGAAAAAAAAATGAAAAACAAAGAGAAACGAAGAGTGGTTTGTGTGTCTGTTCCAAGTAACTTTCTCCACCTGTAAAGGCTTTCCACTTTTCAACAACGATTGCTGTTTCAGAAAGCCCAGGTCCAAATATCTGTTCTTTGGCAAAGCTCATGAAGCCTTGAGCCTACCCTACTTTATAGGATACTCAGCTGAGCTCCTAAATGGAAAGAGGGAGAGAAACACAAACGCAACACATACTTGGTAGACAGCATGAATCATTTGCACTCCATTGGTTGGCTCCATGGAAGCCTAGTAATTTTGTTCCACTTTGAACATTGAAACAATTTATGTAGTCACTAGAGTAGTTATCATTTTTCTTGGAAAGCAATATGTTATACATTTGGTTCAATATATCTAAAAGTAAGATTCCTTTTTAGCAGAGTTAATGTTTTATTTTTCCCAGTTTACCTTAATAGAAAACTACAGGCAGGAGATGATTTGGGGGAGTGGGATAATACCAAAGCTACTCCTTGAACTGGGATCTCCTGACCCTCTCAGAGGACTTACACAAAAAAGAATATAAATCATAGAGGAAGTACCGAGAGCTTTAAAGAATTATTTCTGAAATGTGAGATGCAATTTAAAATGACTTTTCATCCGTCAAGGTCTACTTTAAAACTCCACCTGACCAGTTAAAAGTCATGTAGAGAAAAATGACTGGAACATGTGTTCTGTGTATTTGTGCAGAGTTTGTCGGAGTCCTGCCATATTAGTAAATTTCATGCCAGCTGTATGGTATTTCATAATTCATGCTCATCTTGAGAAAGAAAGTCAAATAAAATTAGCTAATTTCAGATTTGCTATAAAAAGAAACACATTTCTGCTATACAAGCATCTTCGAAGATTATTTATATTGAAAGGCATCCTGAGGCCAAACTGTTAAGTGGGGATAATGGATATAAACCACCTAAGGCATGTAGGTGACTCATTAATGAATTACTTGTAAAACAAAGTCAGATGTTCCACTCAGGTAGAAACTATGTCTGAGTTATGTGCTATTAAGAGTTGAAGAAAAACTGAGGAAGGGTCATGGCATGTATTCTCAAAACTGCAGGCTAAAGTATTACATTAACATGTGCCTGGTTTTCGGGTTGTTCAGCTGTCCTTCACACTCCACAGTGCTGAGTTTGCAAGACACCTTATTTTTTACTATGCACATTTGAAATATTTTTTTATTTTTATATTTAAAACAACAACACTTTAGTCTACTCTTCTGATCACAACCAGTACTGGAATTCCTTGGTTTGAGAATGCCATGGAGCATACTCATTCACTTGTCTGTGCCCTTTTAAATTCAAAGCATGAAACGCATTAGAAAACCTAAGAAGAATTAATGGTCAGCCATGGGTCAGTGGCAGAGCACATGTTTTGCAAACGAAAGGTCCCAGGTTGAATCCCCAACATCTTCAGGTTGGGCTAGGAGAGCCCCTGCCTAAAATCCTGGAAAATGTCAATAATACTGAGCCAGACAAATTATTTGTCTGACTCACTATAAGACAGCTTCACATCTTCCTAATCATTTTTGAACATGTTCTACGTCACATACTGGGTTTAGGGGTGGGGGTTCTTTTACAGAGGATGCATAACTTGAGAGACATAAAACTTCTAATTCCTGACCAACCTTGTGGTACTTAGAATAAGAACGATGGCCATTGAGAGAGATAATAACAAGAGAGATAACAACATGGAGGTAGTTCATTGCCCTAATCCAGCAATATCATCTGAATAATAGAAGATGTGTGATTCACACATTGATGTCCCCCACAGCTTCCCATTCATCTCAGCTTCCTATTAATCTCAGATGAAGATATGATGTGAACAGTTGTCCTCCCTGCTAGCATGTCAACTCATGTTGAACGTGCTCTAGGAGCTGGTCGGAGACTTTATGTTTTCATGGTCACCCACACGGTGAGCAGTGTTCAAATACTGGGGTCACCCATAATATGCAAATATTATTCATGGCCTCCACAGGATGAACCATAATGTTTTAACCTCCCTGGCTATGGGCAGAAAGGGTTTTTGGGGGGCCTTGGTGCTGTAATAAGTAGCCAAACAAGTGGCATCAGGATGGTTCTACCACAATTAAACACATTTGACAAGGATTTGCCTGTTGATCATATAGTTAGCTGGTTCTTCTTCATCTTCTTGAAGATCTGCTTACATTATCAATCACAATAACCCTCAGGTCAGAAGCAATTCCAAAGCGCAGATGAGCTCTGAATAGATTTTAGACAGCTGGCAAGTGAGTTTCTGAGAATAGATCAGACCAAATGTTTTGCCAAGGGCCAGCCGACAGCAGAGGACTGCCAATAGCTGGTCCTGAGTCAGTGCCAGTGCCCAAAGAATAGTAGTAAAAAATCTGCTTTCTAAATTAAGGGCACTTGCAAATGGACAAAAAGGGTTTGCTGAATGAAAAGCACCAGGTTCAGTCAGTTGTTACCAGTTAATGTCCCAGTTTTATCCTCTTTTATTATTTTCCTGATGCCCCATCAAGGCTGAAATAAAACAGAGTCAGAGCTTTGGTATCACTGATGCATTCCTTCCCCAAGCAAATGGAAGGATCCAGCTGAATGTGGGGTGTGTATAGCACAGCTGTGTTAAGAAATGAACTCTAATATTCAGTGGAATATAATAATAAATCATATAGAGAAATGGTGCTCCAGCAATCAGAACAGATGCGAAGACTGTAAGCAGGCCCAGCCCCAGACATTTATGTGCCTGAGCCGAAGGACAATATCACACCTCCTAAACTGCTGCCTTTTTCCTTCAAAATAAGTGGCCTGTTTAAAGACATTTACTTTAAAGCATGACTAACATAATGTATAACTTGGCCCTACTCCAGGATTGGTACATGTGAACTGGCCAAGTGTCTCGTACAGTCAGGATGCAAGCACAGAAGTGTTTATGTTGAAGTAGAGCACCTATACAAATGCTGCATGGAGTATGGCTTTAGTCTCCACAATATCCCCCTGGTTATTCCACTTAACCCAATAACACTTGGCGTCAATGGGCGCTTTGTGTTCCCACCCCCTCTTACTTCCTGGGTGCTCCCGCTAAAAAAAAGTGGGTGCTCCCCTGGTTAACATAATGTGTAATTTGACCCTTAGTGTTTTGGATTAATGTTAGGCATAAAATAATCCAAAATCGAAAGCCAAATCATCATCATCATCTCATCATCATCACCATCATTTTTAAATCCTTTGTGACATTTTGAATTGTGAGAAAATAATTTTATGGCAAGTGCAAATTTTCTATCCATGTACTCGGTATCAGTGAGTATGACAGATATTCATAACTGATACTGTTCTGTAGCTGATTTTACATGATGGCGTTTGTAAGTCTTCAGAGAGTGGAACTTCTTGAAAAAACATACCCACTACTTGCAATAATAGGAAATCATAAATGAATCAATTTGCTTGCTGACCAAGTGATTTGCCATATCAAAGTGCGAGCTTGCAAGATGTATATTCCATTATTCCAGATTGCACTCCTGACAACTTGCATTATGAACATTTGGCAATTGTCCTTTGATATTTTGAATGCTAACTACAGTGGAGCTGTCAGCAGAAATAAATTTCTTATTAAATTTGGAGCTTTAACAAGCAAGTCATTTGTAGAACCATCATTAAGTCTGTTGCAACATTGCAGAGCAAAATGAACTGGGTAGTGAAGTAACTCAATGGTTAAATTATCTATATATATTTCTTACATATTCATGAAGTGAAGTGGAAGATTTAAAAATGCAGTAACAGAATTATCTAATTATAACAAAAAGTGTGTTACTAAACATAAGTTGCTGGGCACAGTAGCACTTCATTTATTGCCTCTGATAGAACATTTATGGTGTTTTCCTATAATACAGCCAGGAAACGTAGCAATTATATACCTCCCCAAATTTACAAAGCATTGGCCTTGGACCAGCAATCAGTCACATAGAAAAGAGCATCCTGGCATTCAAAGGGAGGGTGCATATTTGTGTGCACACATTTCAGCATATGTGGAACTGCTGTGCCATCCATTGAAAAGGGGGGGGATGCATAAGAGCTCTATACTAGCATTCAAGCACACATGGAGCTCTGGATTGGGCGCAATTATGAAAATATTGGAATAACAATGTGATCTTGCATGGGTCAAGAATGAACACAATAGGCCCCCTGTATTGGAATGGTCGATTCAGTTCTGTTCATTTGCTTAACACTACAAAGCAATTGAATGATCTGAACCTTAGGGCTGTCTCAGCAGCAGGGAGACAATGTCATTTGTAGGCAATAAATGTTTCATTCAGTTTTATTGTAGGGTTATGTGTGGCCAGGCATTGTGATCCAAGTGTGCTGTGTGAGTAAGGGTAGAACTGGGAATGAAGTTGGCAACTAAATGCTGCTTTTGAAGATCATGCACATAGATGACCATTCCAGGAAGGAAAAGACTCATCTGAATCACCAGCCAATGAAATAAAATTGAATTTAACAGATGACTCTGCTTTAAAAGCTTGCACTAGTGGGCCTGCTAATGATCATATTTCACTAAGTTGGGGGGGGGGGTGCTGTTCAACCTCACACATTGCATCATTTAAAGTTCTTGTACAAGAGTGAAAATTTCAACCTTGCAATGCAAGCGACAAGACTCTTTCCCCCTTCTTCCTATTAGTAAGTTTCATCCAAGAAAAATACATTGCTTATAAGTTATGCTATATACTTTTATTTCCACTTCAATTCCAGAGGTTTGTCACCATAGAAAGGTATCCGAATATTTATGCCTGAATTACATTTCAGCAGCATGGTGGTCAACTGCTGTTCCATTAGGTTGTAACATGATTTCATTGGCATGAATATTCATGGTTTCCCCGAACATATTAAACACTTTCTTTGATGCTCTCTATGCCTCTTTCATCTCAGAATTTCCTTATTTTAGCAACCATATCTAGGGCATGTAATGAAAATTATTATGATTTCATCATCTCAACAAACAGTAAAACCTTAGATATGCTATTTATTATTTTATGTTTTCATTGCCCAAACATAGACATCTTCCTGGATGTCACTTCCAAGTTATTCTTTTATCACTCCAAGTCTCTTAAGACAGAGCTCTCACTGCTACCCTATTCTGTCCCATGTATGTTAGGTCTCTTTTCAAGCCAAATTTAACCATACATTTGAAGCACTATTATACATGAGTTCCCCCCAAATAATTATGGGAGTTTGCTTCCAGTTTGTTAAGGATGCTGAGAGTTGTTCAAAGATCCCTGTTCCCCACACAGTGCTATAATTCCCACACTCCCTTGGGAAAAGGGATTTATCATTAAACCACTCTTGGAATTGCAGATATTTTAATAGTTTTTTTCATGTGTATGTTTGCTGTCCTGGCTCCTATGGAATGAAAGATGGGGTTATATTATTATTATTATTATTATTATTATTATTATTATTATTATTATTATTACCACCACCACTGCAATCTTTGAGCAGTGCAAGATTCCGGGTACGTACCCAGAGTTCGGGTTCCCTTTTGGAAATGAGGCACAGTTGAGACTGCGGTGTCTTTATGATATATGGTTTATTTACACATATATACAAAGTGAGACTATGATGGTTGGGGTTCCGAGCATCAAAACTCTACTCCAATCTCTGGCTTTGTCTTCCAACTAACTTCAAGCTGGTCATCTCACACAGAGTCCCTTTCCTTTGTTTCCCTTAATGGCCTTTCAGCCAGGCTGTCACCTCAACAAAGGAAGCTAGCCTAGTGGGTTAGCTGGGTCTCACATACTGCCTACTCCCCCCCCCCGGCCCCCTCAACTCATACCAATAATATTGAATATCAATACCTTTAACTACCATTTCCCTGGATTCTTTGTGGGATGCCATGACTGTGGAAAGTGGCATAAAAATTATTTCAATATATAGTGCAAATGTAGCCCCTGGTGGCATCATCAACTGGTATGGTATGGCAGTCTTTGCCACAGGACTGGTGAGGTGAACCTGGTTTAGAAATAGACCTACTAGATCAGTGTTTTTCAACCACTGTTCTGCGGCACACTAGTGTGCCGCGAGATGTTGCCTGGTGTGCCGTGGGAAAAATTGAAAAATTCAAGAGAATTACTTTATATATAGTCAATATAGGCACAGAGTTAATTTTTTTTAACATTTTCTAATGGTGGTGTGCCTCGTGATTTTTTTCATGAAACAAGTGTGCCTTTGCCCAAAAAAGGTTGAAAAACACTGTACTAGATCATTTCCTCATTGGAAGTAAGTTTTTCCAGTTCCTATAACAGCCCTTGCAACAGTAGCAAATAAATGATCACTCCAAAGATAACAGCAGAACAGTAATTTAAGAAAATAAACTAATTTGGTCACTTTACCACTTACTTCTAACTCCAGATTATTTAGGAATAGATAGAAAACCAGCAGTCCTTGAAGTGGGCACTTCTTACCTCCCTCCGTTGTAAGAACTGTTCATTTGTTCCTACAATTTTCTTCTTGGTTTTTTCCCCCAGTTAGGATGTGTGGACACAATGCATTTAAAGTGCATTACCCCCTCAAAGTGTCCTGGGCATTGCATTTTCTTAATGGTGCTGGGAATTGTAGCATGTGGTGGGTAAACTATGGTTCCCGTGTGTCTTTGTGCTTTAAATGAGTGGTGTATACAAACTTCTAAATGTGTAGATTTTCCATCCTGCTTATAATGTTGCATTATTAGTCTTAAGTAGTTATGAAGGATGCCAGTGGAAGAGCCCAGATGGCAATCTCTGCTGCTTCTGTGAACTTCTGGTAATAGGCATAAAAGCACCACAGGCAAATGCTAACCAGGGTGTGAAAAAATAACTTCATTTTTTCCAGAATGAGAGCTGTGTCAAATATTTGCCTGCAAATGTTTTTGGGACGAACATTCTGCTTTTTAGAGGCATGAAAAAGCTCCAGAAAAAAAAAATATTTGCCTTTCACTTGCAGGGAAGTACACTGCTTGAAGTTGTTCACAGACATTGTTTCCATGGGTTATTTCAGCACCATAGTTTTTTACCCTTTGATCCTTATTTCCTGGAGTAATCCCAGCCAATTAGAGGTGTTGTTGTGAATGCTAGATCAAATGCAGCTGAATTGCAGTTAAAGCCATGTTTTCTGGACTGGCTATGATGGTATTCCTAACCAATCAGGAATCCATTATTCCCTAAAGCAGGAAAGCAGTTGAAAATTGAAAGGGGATCATTCTATGGATCTCACTGCTGATTACCTCCTTTAAGCACATTGCTACTTTGATCGTGCTGCCAAATGCTTCCTTTTTAATCTCTTCTTTAGTGAATCTGCAAGTGCTTTGCCAAGAAACAAAATGGTCTGACAAGCACCTGTACAGATTGCCTGCTTTAAAGTGGTGAAGCCATTGCAAACTACCATTTTAAAAGAGATCTACAGAACACTCTGCAAGATTTTTGACAAAACACTGATTAGGGAGGGAAGGAAGTCTAAAGATTTTTATGCCTCGCTATGTGTGTCCCAAGGGAATGCTGTAATGGGGGTGCACTTTTTGTGGCAAGCCAACATGAAGGGGCGGAGCATTTGGGCTCCACCCCATCTAATACTGTGCACCAGAGATATTGGTTTTGGATATCTTCCTAAACCAAAAAATAACAAACAAACAAAAAATCGAACTTTGAGTGAATCTTAACTGCATGACTGGGAAACACAAGATAATGTAATGCTTCCAAGAAAAATTCAAAAGGGGACAGGGAGGATTTTTTTTTAAAAAAACCCTCTGCAAGTAAGTGAAAATGCAGTTATACATATTCCAACCTTTCACTTAATTTGAGATACATTGGAAGAATCAAACAGCTCACATGAGCCTTGGATTGAATTTGCCATTTTTGGAGGAAAGAGGTGTGACTTCGGGTGCGGGATTAAAAGTACGGCCCTGTTTCAGCCTCGGTTTAAGAACAGTCCAGTTTAAGAACAATTTGGTTTACAAACTCTGCAAAACTGGAAACAGTGTCTTGGTTTGAGAACTTTACCTAAGTCTAAGAATGGAATCCAAACGGTGGAAGGGCACCAGTGGCGGGATGCCTCATTAGGGAAAGCGTGCCTTGGTTTAAGAATGGTTTTGGTTTAAGAACAGGCTTCCGGAACGGATTATGTTCGTAAAGCAAGGTACCACTGTATTTAAAAGTGTAAGTAGAACATAGGTGGCCACAAGCTGCGTGAACACCCATAGGCTTTCATCCGTACTTCCCCCCACCCCCAGCTATGAGGTTGGGAGATTTGCCACCTGGTGGATTTCCTATTCAAAACATTCTTGGGAGGTCGCTGCATCAACAAACCATCTTCTAAAAGTTTGTTCTTATAAAGAGATGTCCTTTGACCATCCTAGACTATCAAGCAATATTAACATAACCTTGTCAATAATAAAATGATAATACCTCACTCTGCAGTGATCAGATACACCCCTAGTGATAGCCCAACTACTGTAATCAAATAGCCATCACACACCAATGTTCTTTAAGGAGAAAAATCAGAAACAACATATTGTGAGTATGAAAGAAAGATTATGTGTTACAATGTAGATAACACAATCATTTTAGAAGTTATAAATGCCTCTGCTTTGGGAAGTCAAAGATCTGTTGCTCATCTTCCTGCAGGTCAGTGACTCCAATAATACATTGTTCCTGATGTAAGCAGGAAGTTTGAAATTTGGCCTATGATGTCAAGGCACTACGAGACAGCAGTGTGAAAGAAGCTGTATTTTGTATCTAATCTTCCTCTCTTGTACTGATTTTTGTTTAAGATAAGCAGATACGTTTTTAAAGAAATTACATTTTCTGCTGTAGTGTAGAATTCAGAGTGACCGTGCACAGATTCAAACAGCAGATGCACAGAAAATGAGGTCCAAACATTTAGAGGGGGGGGACCTATAATAATGGCTGTAAATCTGCCTTTGGGAATATGTTTGTTACCGAATTGTGCATTTCTGATGTAATGACAGAACAGGGGCATAGCCTGAATAACCTCATTCCAAATCTTAAATCCAACAATATTGGCAACGCAGGTTGTATAGTCTGCTTTCATTTTAATATTGGGAATTGGATCCAATTTTTCCCTAGTTTGGAATATCTCCTGTGCCAGTCCTTTTAGGTTGGACTGCATGATCTCCTATAAAGCATTTGGCTTTCCTCTTGTGTAGCTGACAGCAGAGTTCCAAAGGAAGACTTAGTACCACTCTGAGCCATAGAAAGTACCCTCCTATCTTCTTGGCTTCTATTCTCAGCTATAGAAACAGGGCCAGATTGCTGCTGTTAGTGATGCCATGCAAGTAGCACAAGGTTTACGGGGAGGAGTTAAACATTAATATATGTTTCTTGAGCATCTCCCCCCCCCCAAGGATTTGAAGCAATTTACTAATTTACATTTCAGAACATTTTCGTACACACCTGATAAGGAGGTATGTAATTCACAATTTGCAAAATGAGGTAAATTAAGGTATTTCACTCAGTTCGTGTATCCCAGAACAACTTGAGAAAATCAGAATGCCATTTTCCCCATTAGGAATAGACCTTGAACTCTGAAATATGAAGATAAACCTTACCATTTCATGCACCAAATTGTTAGGGCTTGGCTTAATAACTGAACAACTGTAAAATTTCTGCAGGAAAATTGGTGCTACCATTCCAATGTCTTTTGAGCTCTTCAAGCATCTTGAATCATCTTCACACATCAGAAAGAATCACACAGCATCTTTCCTCCTGAAGTTGAGCTAAGAGCCAAATTTTGACAGAAATTTGCAGAAATTTCTGGCTCAGTATGCTGGTCCCATCCACTGGAAGCCCCTATTTGAGGTGAAGATGCAAGTGTGCTTGCCATGATATTTCTCATAACCTTATTGGGTATTTCATGCCCATCCTCCTGTTCTGAACATAATAACCCTATAAATAAGGTTATTTTGAGATTGTGACTTACCCCAGGGCCACCCAGCAAGGAAGTTTTATAGTTGATTGTGGATTTGGGCATTGTTGTCAAATCAGAAGCAGCAGGTTTATGAGTTCAGTTCTTGTGCTCCCAGTTGAACTTTCTAAAAGGGACAGTGCACACTTCTGCTGCATAAAGATGTTTGAATTCCCTGTGCATCTAACGTCCACTTGTCACCTTTCACAGGGGAAAATACCCACTTCCTATATAATAAAAGCAGATGTGCAAGTTACTCGAGTATCTGCCATTGCCACTTGATTGTAATGTTCAAGGCGACCCTGAGGAGCAACTGGAAGTTCAGTCTCCAGCACTGCATTCAGCGCATGACGGGCTTTCAATAGCTCATTTATGTTTGCCTGCATACTATCACAGTAGGAGCCACTTGCCTGTTCAATATAAATCAAATGCACCTATTTTCATCCGTAAAATTCTGGAAGGTACATGAAAGGACAAATTACCTTACGGTTTCCAACCCTGCTTGCTAACTAGTAATATAGCGGTATTTTTATGCCTTTTTCATGCCCTTTATCATTTGTGTACCAAAGTCAATTATGCAGGCCTAATGGCTGCTATCACACAGTTTAGAAATTGTTGTTTCATAGATCTCTCTCTCTCTCTCTCTTTTAAAGATGGTATTATTTTTTCTTCTGGCACAGGAGGTTCTAGAAATTGGTGAACTTGCTCACTGAAGTAGCTATCTGACAATTTGCATTCTGTTCCAGAATTTAGCTCTCTATAATTTGTAGGTAATTGTATACATTATCATATTGTTTGGAAATATTCCTCAGATCCATGGCATGAAAGTGCTATACAAGTGTAGAATGACTGATTGATTAAAAGCTGATCTATGCAAGAAAACTTCAGAAATCAGAACATAAAGGAGCACAAACGAAAATACTGATTAGACTTTGGAGGGATAATTTCCAAGCATTACAATAACGACCTTGAAGACTGCCCAGCAGCATCGGTGTGTATGAGTTTCTTCAAAGGGGGAAATATAGGTTGACATTCCCCTGGTGATTTTCTGATATCAAATGAAAGACATAGACAATAGAGACAAGTGAGGGAATGAACATGCCATACAAGACCAGATTTTAATTTAGTGTCAAATAAGACCCAGAAAGCTTAAGAAGATTTATCCAGAGTATTACTATACACGAGTAAAAAACACAGCTTTATTGGATTTAATACAAGTATTTTATAGATATATTCTAGTGTCAGCACTGTAGAAAGGGGGCTTCTTATGGATGAAAAGGAAATAGCATGAAATCAGAACAGGGACAGGTGGTATCCAGTAATCAAGTTGTTAGTAGCTACCCCCATCATCTATCCTTCCCTATATTATACAAACATAGCTATAGTCTCCAACATAGTTTTGTGGTTTTTTTAGGAAAAAAAACAGTCAGCAGCGTATTAAATTGCTATCAAAAGGATAGTGAAAATAATTCAGCTAGGATTCTCTCTGGGATTCAAAGATAAAGCACTATCTTAAATCTTAAACCGAGATCAAAACACTTTAACATTCATTAAGGTACCTAAACAGAAGTGTCTTGATTTTCTGAGGATCTCTGACTTACTCGATTAAATACTATTTCATGTGCTAGGCTTACATATGCAATCTGTCCTACATGTTTTCCTCTTTCCCACACAGGGCAGGTAGTATGTGATTGGTTGTAGACTCTGCCACCCTAAATCTATCCTGTTAAATGAAATAGAAATAGTGGTATGAGTGGTCAGCTCCATTTTCTTAATTTAGGCAGCCCTTTACAATGGGATATACAGTCGTACCTCAGCAACCGAATGCCTTGGGAGTCGAACATTCCAGCTCCCAAACAATCGAAAACCAGAAGTGAGTGTTCTGGTTTCCGAAAGTTCTTTTGGAAGCTGAACATCCGACTGGGCTTCCATGGCTTCTGATTGGCTGCAGGAGCTTCCTGTAGCCAATTAGAAGCTGTGCTTTGGAAGTCAAACATTTCAGAAGTCGAACGGACTTCCAGAACGGATTCTGCTCAACTTCCGAGGTATGACTGTACCACTAATACACACACACACACACACACACACACACACACACACACAAGCTGTAGTGCAAGCTTTCAACGGCAGTTTGAAAATGCAGAAGCTGAAATCAACTTCTTCCACTGTCCAAATATTTGAAGGAAATATGTCCTGGCATGGATTTCACACACTGTTCCCAGCAGTTAGAAAATGTTTTTTCAATACCATGGCTATTAAGTGAATGTGAGGCTCTGGATATCTGTGATATTTTCCGGTGTATCTGGGAACTCTGACCTTTTATAACAGGAATGGTGTCAGAGCCTGGGAAGTGCTTCAACTTGGCATCTGAGCGAGATGAAGCAAGAAGTCTGATTAGTCTATAGCTACAATGTGACCTTAGATATGTCTTAGACATGGACAGATCTGAAAAGCCAGGAGATTAGCCCAATCCATTATGATGCGATTCTCAAGGATCAAAATGTTTCTTACACAGCTCCTCTCTGGACACCTGTCAATAACTTAGAGAATCATTCCCACATTACTCCGTTCACTTAAAAGATATCAATACCATCCGCAGGAGAAAATTCTGTAAAATTCAGCACAGTTAAATGCTGACTTTGTTGTTCTGTCTGCAGGTGAATCTGTGTTGAATTTTCCATGAGGTCTCCCAAACTGGAGAACACAGAGGTAAGCAACATATGGCTCTTGGATGGACCTCCAAACACTTCAGGATATTAGCCTGCAAGAAAGAAAACTTAATTCTATATGTGTATATCCAGAAAGGGGGGGGGGGAGAGAACCAGCAGCATTTAGCAAACTGAAGAAAGGAGTAAGCTTACACCATTGGCATAGAAGTCATTTCTGTAGTTCTCTCTCCCTCACCCCACCTCCAATGAGGAGAAACAACACTCTCTCCACAAAATGGGTATTATAAACAACTGCCATTTGTTCCTGTCCTTCCTTTGCTCTTGCCTTTCTCTCTCCAATGCCATAATATAGAACTGGGTTTCTTTTTTGTTTTGTCTCAGAGCCTCAGTTTTTATTCAGAAATCTCGTATGAGGGCTGCAGGAAGTGTAACAGCAGAGATCATTCCATGTGTGACTTAAGAGTGAATTTTGCAATTAGTAACTCAGCTAACCAAGAAGAGGGGGTGCTGTCTAACAACCAAGCAGAGTGGCATGAACTTCTCTGAGGTGGCATGTGCTCTCATTGGCCAGGTAGTTCTGAGAAAAAACCTCTCTGTAACTTAACCTTCAACTTATACAGTGTTTTGTTCATTTGCCTCCGTAAAGTGGTATCTCTCTTTTCGCTCTGGACTCTGCATTATTTAAGTGACTTTGCTAACAAGGGTTTGTGTAGGAGCAAGTTGAGCAGGGAAGAGCTACCATACTAGATTCCTCTCACCAGTAGATCATCACTGTCAGAGAGTGTTTTGGTGGAGCCCAGCTGCCACATGTTCCTTGGGGCTTTTCTCTTATCACCTGAGGCAGCAGTGCCCCTAGAAACCTATGCCCACCTTAGTTCAAAGGGGTTCAGACATACCCTTGTCTTGCTCTTGCACAAACAAAAATTCTCACCCTTTCCCACTCACTTGGCAGAACCTCTGTAGGAAAGCAAGCACCCATTAAAAAAAATGGGGGAAATGAGGAAGGGGAGAAGAGTCCCTCACTTCCCCCAACTTCTGCAACTATAGGTGTTGCCACTGGGACACCCATCTGGAACTTGACTGAGGGCAACAACAGAAGGAAAGCAGAGACTCCCCTGCTCACACTTTTCCTTGAGGGCATACTAGGATCTGACACCATTGTGCTGAAGTTAGTGTTGCACTAGGTTTTCCGCTACCACCACCCCTGTCCAACAATTCTCATATATGCTCACAAGACTGGCAGCACCACTTCCTGAACATATTGGGAAGCTGAGCTTTGAGGGCCAAATTAAAGAAACTCAAATGACAAGCTTCTAAACACCCGCTAAGGGAAGACACTGCAGCTTTTAGAATTATGGAATGTTATTTTCTTAAGGGAACCAGTGGCCAACGCTTCTTAGCCATTTTCTTAAGACTGTTTTATATGTGAATTTTTAAAAAGTCAAAAATCTTTCCACTGCAGGGGAAGAAATGGCAAGAGTCTGAAGGAGAAAGGGGGGGGAATAGCAGTCAAATCCTTCAGGTTTAACAGTCTTCTCTCTAGCTGTTTGAGACTCGCGAAATTCCTAAGACCTGAGATCCAAGTGAAGATTTCACTGAGTGGAATTGTCACTGAGACTGACTCAACTAAGATTATATATCCTCCTGATACATGAACATGTGTTTTTTCACTTGGTCAGCAGAGAGTTTGAATTTCTTCTGGAGACCACCAGCATAGCTGACTCTAGAGCACTTCTGAGGGAAATAAATGTATTTTAACTCGTTCATGCCACTGCAGGTGATTTATATGAACAAAGAAAATAGTGCATGCTGCTGTACCACAGAAAATGAACCTACATTGCAAGATGTTGCACCGGTTGAACAGAGTACTGTGGGAACCTGTGGAGGTCCCATTCACACATTCTTTTCCTATCACAAGATGTTCTCACATGCATGTACATCACTTGTTTGTTTTATCCTCAGCTCTTGAATCCTGTTTAGGAAACAAATCTGTGTGTACAGTCAATGCACAGAGTGGGAGCAGGAGTGTGTTTGCTAGCCAAGATCCAACCACAGCATGTTGAGCAGATTGTTACAGTAGAAGCTATACCAATAGCAGATGTGTATACGTAGGCCCTATCCACAAAGTCTGCAGCATTCTTTTCAGGGTACAGATAAGATTGTGCATACATAGCAAAAAGTAGCCCATTAATGTAGAAGGAGAAGCAGCTTCCTGGAAAACAAACGCAAGTCTGGTGCTGGAGAAAGAAGTGAGTTGGTCTAAGAGCCAAAGAACTCTTAACTGTGAAAGAATTTTTTGCTTACTGAAATTTTAGCAAGAAGGAGACAATTTAGTGGCTTGTGTTAATCCTGTATTATTTTCACTACTCACAAGTGAAGAAGTATCATAGAAAGCTCCCAATGAGCAATTTGCTCCAACCAAGGCTGGAGGTGAATGGAGAGATCTGAACTAGGAATGGGAAACAGATAGTGGAGGAATGATGGATGTCAGGGACTGGGCAGAGGAGGAACGGTGGAGAGCGTCTCCCCATCCTGACCCTTCCAGGGAGGAGGAAGAGGAAGATAGTATAGATTTACAACATGGGTTTGAGGGAGGTCGCAGCTCAGAGACAGCATGAGGGGAAAAGTTGGGAAATCATGGGAGAGCCAGAACAACACCTGGCTGACACATTGCCATTATTCAGGTATGTAGCCGTGTTGGTCTGACACAGTAGAAATATATAAAAAATTAAAACAATTGTCCAGTAGAAATATATTTAAAAAATAAAAAAAATCCTTCCAGTAGCACCTTAGAAACCAACTAAGTTTGTTCTTGGTATGAGTTTTCGTGTGCATGCACACTTCTGAAAGCTCATATCAAGAACAAACTTAGTTGGTCTCTAAGGTGCTACTGGAAGGATTTTTTTATTTTTTAAATATATTTCTACATTGTCATTAGAAAGCATTCCAGACCCACCATCTCCCAGAACCCGGCAAGCCTTAAAAGTAGGAGAGCAAAGAGCTCAAAGACAAAGGGCACATAGCAGTACCCGTAGAAGTGACAAATGAGTAAGTGGGAGAGACGGGGAGTGGAGATCCACTTGGGACAATGCCATTATCCATGGGGCTGGGTACTATAGCCTTTCTCTGTAAAGAGTGAAATAATAATAATAATAAAAAGACTGTAAGAAACTTTTCCTTGTCTTTAGACTTTCCTGGGCATCCAGCCAGGAGCTGCTGACTGCCCCAACCTCAGTCTGCCTTCAGCCAGTTCTTGCTTGTCTGCCTTCCTTCTTACAACCATTCCAGGTGTTGGCACTGCCTATCAACTCCCTCCTTCTTGGTCTCTGCATTGCCCTTGTAGAACTCAGCAGGGAGGAGGATGGGGGACAAAACTAGAATTAGCTGGCTCTGCCTATTATTCATTCTGGCTCGACCTACCATTGGTCTCCCTGCTTTTTGGCCTATCAGCCCCACTAGTGGGAACAGGTTGTCCTTGGCCACTTGAATAGTGTGAATCCTTAAAAGGCCAACACTCTTTTAGGTGAGCACTGCTTCTCCTTTCTGCATCTTCTTACCTGATGTGTTCCCTGAACATGATGGAACAAAGAGTGCTTTATTTTTGAGGCTTGGGGGGAGGCATCTGCGAGGGTCCTGGCTTGGGTTCCAAGGGTCCTGGCCACCAGTTTCAAGTTTGATATATGGAACTGGTCCAGTTCTTTAGCAGGTGATGAAGCAGCCCTGGACTGGCCATCCTTTACTGACTCTCATCATGACATTATATGGCTGGAACACGATTTCACCAATCTTTTGCATCTGAATCTCAGATTTTAGTGTTATGTTTTGTTTGGAAATTTCTGTAGAATTAAGTAAGTTTAAATAGCTGAAACCAATAGTGTGGGGATGATTGATATATTTTTTTAAAAAAAACCCTGCTGTCAAGAGCATGGCATTGCATGGAACAGGTACCAGTTTGAGTTTGGAATTCTGACAGGAAAATCTAAATACAAGATCATTTGTGGCAGCGACTTCTCTAATTTCGAACAGAAAACACTCACTTAAGTGCAAGTCACATGCTACTCATGGCTGCTTCACTGTGATTTACACCATGTACCATTTAAGAAGTTGTGAAGGAATGAAATACGAAAACAGTTAAAAGAGAACATTGCATTCACGGGTTCCGCTTGGTTGATAACACCAAGTGGCAGAATGAGAACACTTTTAAAGATATGATTAAATATAAATTTTATGAAAGGAAAACATCATAGCTTAAGGCTCTTTAAAATCCATGCATGCTGAAGGATTCCAAAAATAAGACACCAACTTCTTAAAAAAAAACTAAGCTAGCAAAATGATGTTACCATTTAAACAAATCAGTTTATGGACCCTCCAAAAACTATATATGAAATATTTATGCCAATCCCTCTTAACAATGCTCCATGTCATACCCAGCTGCATAGATAGTCTAGCCATCAGAGCCCCAAACCCAAAAATATCATATCAAGTTATAAATCATGGTCCCCCTTATAGAGGAAGCCAAGCACCTCTCAGATAGACAGTGATTCATTGATTGGAAACAGCACCTGAGATTGGTAGCAAGTTAGTGTCCCACTCCAAACTAGTCTATAAGAAGTTCTAAGTAGGTTGGGAATACCAAGTTTCCAAAATAGATCTTTACTGAATATAATACAGTGACAAGCAGAATTAAAGTAAAAGTGCAGATCATGCTTATTCACATTGTTTGTGCAATGCATTAATTTGAAGATATTTTTTATTTTATTTTAAAAAACCCTTCTTGCAAATGTTTAGTACTGAGAACAACTTAATATTGCAGCAGGTTACATTATTCTGCTATCTTTAAATAAGCATTACAAAGGAACTGGTTGTTGCTATTCTTCTACAAATATCAAATGAAAGAATGTGGAAGTGCTGTGCATTATGAATAGACCTGCATTTCTTTTTAAGTTATCCCCAAACTATATTGAATATTAAGATGGGACAGAGCCATTTACATAGCAACTCTAATGATTTCTGCATTTTGCTGCTGGTAAAGAATTGAAAGGTGGCCGATTTGAATATCTCCTTCAATCTTCCATCAATAAACGAGAGACAAGGCAGATTTGAAAGTTCATCTGGGAAGAGTCATGTTTTTATAATTGCATTTAGCCTTCAGGCATGTGAAATCCAGAGGGTTAGGAGTGCTGTTTTAGAGAACTGGATTAGGCCAAGAGGTACACTCAAAACCTGGAGACCTAATTTAATTTGCTTGTGGTCCCACACCTTAATCTGAGGAAAGAAAGGGGAAACTCTTTCCCATTTGATAAGTATGTACTTTGGTGAAAGAGAACTCCATATGAAATATACATTCATCCCACCAATACTAGGGTGTTTGTTTCTTATTTGTTCTCATGTGGCAGCAGAACAATTTATGAAACAAATAAGAAACAGAAATTCTGTATTTGGTTAAATTTGATTGTTAGATTTCTGCAGTGTTTTTAAAAGATGCTTATCTTTAATGCAATCACACAGTGTCAAAGAGGAAAAATGTGATTGCTAGCCAATGTGTCTGTAATACAGTCAATGTTCTTCAGGAAACAAAGTGGTATGGAAGTAGATTTGCACTGGAAAACATTCAAATAATGCTGTATTATGAAGATACAAGACGGCAAAGTGTTGTCAAGGGATACATTTTTGAATAACAAAAAAAAAAAAAATGCACAATGTTCTTTTTCCCCTGTGATGGAAAATACTATAGTCCTAACTATAAAATTAAAATCAGTCTACAGATAAATCAGAAATATCAAGGATATTGTATAATAAAGCTGGCTGGCGGAGGGGTAAAAGCAATGCACAGATTATGTTCACAGTGGAATGCAACAGCCAGCAGTGTTATTCCGGGGAATGTTTTAGACTCCATACAGCTGTTTTTCAGAAACATCCTATTATCTAGCAAATAGACTCATTTGACGCACAGAGTGACTAATTGCTGTAAAACAATTAAATGTTCCAATATACTACACATGCATGCAAAGGGCACACCCAGAGTATGAAGTTTATATTTATTAAAACAAAACAGGAAAGAAATTGCACCAATCACAGCTAACAACTGTAGGCAGGTATAAGCTGCACAGACAGATAGAAAATCTTCTGCCTGCTGCTAAGAGCCAAACCACCCCAGATCAACTCCATCATCCAAACTGGTGTGACAGGAGCCAAATAGCAACTTCCCATCAAGGGAAGCCATAGGTGTGCAGCCTGACAGGTGCCAGACACCCCTACTATTCAGCATTCAATAAGTGGCACATGCCAGGCCCCAAGAGCAGCAAATCAAGGCCAACATTAGAGAGATGATAAGTGAAGTGCCCTCCCTGTATTACAATACTGACCATGTGCCACTCCACTTACCTGCCCACACTAAATGCCAAATAAACCAAACAGCCAAAATAAATTCAAGCCCACCATAACCAGGCAGCTCCTCCATCAAGCCTATTGGCTAATAAAGGCAATGTGAAGGAAGTCCCTCACCCCCTTCCCCTCGAGGCTTCCTCCTTCATTGGGCTGGAACACACACACACACACACCAGGCTAGAGGTTGGGAACAATCTTACTTAAAAACAAATGGTCACCTCTGACTTCCAGGGAGGAATGATGGCGGACTAGTGATTGGCTGCTGACACTCATGTCAGCAGAGATAATTATGCAGTGATTAAAGGCAGGGGTATAGCAAGGAGGGTGGGGGGCAGGGGGGGCCCAGGCAGCGCCCCTGCTGAGGGTGACACTTCGGGTGGTGGCCCCACCCCCTGGACTTTTTTTTTCAAATATTTTTTTTAATTTTTTTTAAAAGTTAAGGCTATTTTCGGCACCCCCTCCTCGCTGGCCCGCCCCTTGCCTCTATGCCGAGCTCCGCTGCTGGCTGGCTTGCAGAGCCGGGGCATGGAGAGGGGTGGGCCAGCGAGGGGTGGATGTAAGTACTAATTGGATACACTATCTGCCAGTTAATTAGCATCCAGAAACTGCTGGAAGATGAAAAAGCATTAACAAGCAAAAAATAGACCAAAAGGCTTACCTTAACTATGGATAACTTTGAAAGTTTATAACTGAACAGATATGTACCTCTTATCCTGTCTAAAACTTACAATTTATACCATCTGTAATTCTCTGTTGTTTGTGGGCTGTATTAGACATGGAAATGAAAGTAAATGTTATCTGTGTGAGAATGGAATACTGATTTAAAAAACGGGCACATTTTTCTGGAAGCAGAGACTGTCAAGGGCAGAATAATATAAAGATGGCAAAAACAATGCTGAATGCCTCATTGATTGCTGGTATCATGCAAAAATTACTAGATGAACTGTTGATAGAATTAAGAGCTGAGGTGTGTGGAATATTAAAGGAGATCAGATCAGGGGGGCAAAAACAGACTAAAGAATGCACAGGACCTGTGGAAAGGGATGTTGATGCAGAACTGCCTGAACACAAAAACATGAAGGCAAAATGGACAACAGCAAACATTGGAATGGAGTGGTCATCCACGTAGCTGTCTGGAGGACTGGATCAGACAAAGGATGCCATTGTGATGCTGGAAGAGAAACAACTGGAGATGGCAGAACAGATAAAGGATACTGTTGTGACTCTGGAAGAAATGAATGGAATTATGAATAGAAACATTAAGAAACAACTGGAGATAGCAGAGGCAAAGCTGAGAGAGCCCTTGTTTACATGCTGAAGCAAATACAAAAGAAAAAGCCCCCAAGATTTTGGAGATTGGCTTGGAAAAAGAAGGGGGAAGGGGAATTTTTATTTTCTCAGGATACAGAAATTCATCATACTGGATACAGAATCATGGCCAACGAGAATATGCCAGTCCCATTTCCCGTTGTCCATGATACAGTATGATGAATTTCTTTGGACTGTGGTATATACATTTTTTAAAACAAAGTGGTTTAAAAATAAATAAAAATAAAACAACTTTTAAAGTGTCAGCATAACTCATATTTAGGTGTCTTTAAGATCACACACAATATTATTGCTTTATATTGCTAAATCTAAACTGAATTATCTTAGCTATATTTAAAATAATGAAACCGTCAATTTGGTGCTCTCTTTATTTGCTTTCGGCCAAAGGAGCACTAAGGATTCACCAGAGAATGTAGTTATATGGGATCATGCAGTACCTAAATGTAATTTTGTTAAGTGAAGAACTGAAATTACCATATGCTCACATGACTCTTGAAGTACCAGCTTCAAATTAATCCATGTTCATGATATTAAAAAGCAAAAATGTTGAACCAGTAGCACTCAAAATAAAATATTTGTAAATTATATCCAATGTAAAGAAAACTGAAATTATTTTCACTTTCCTTTAGGAAACAGTACCCATTCAAAGATGAAACTTCCTAAATGAAATAATTATGTGTGAAAATTCTACTATGCATTGTTGTAGGCACACATTTGACCTATGCTAAAGGCCCCTTGTGCTCCATAAAAATACTGACTTCCTAAGAAAGAAGTTGATGAAAAGTAATAGTAAATCACTGTATGTAAAATTTACATCTGTTTACCCAGTGCATGATGTCACACAGTTCACTGACCTTGCTTGATTGGGGTTGAGATAAGCAGGGCATTTTATTGGCAGCAACAGAAATAGGTTCAATATTTGAGAAAACTAAATATAAAAAAAGACTAAGAGTGAAATCCAGAGAAAAATAGGTGCACTTAAGTGCCACTGAAATCCCTAATCAAAGAGGGGAGACTTTCATCATCTGTAACTGAAGCCAGTGCCTGTCTTGAAATTAAGCTGAAATCCCACTGATTAGGACTTGGGTATACTTAACTTTCTTTGAATTGTGCCCTACACGCATAACAAAAGTCTCGCCCATCTTGGAAAGCCTCGTATAAGACAGCCTTATCTCTTAAACAGAAATATTAAATTAATGAGATTACAGTTGAAACCCCATTATCCAGATGTTACAAGACATATACCATCTGATTCCAGCAGATGGCTATCAGAATATAGAAATATAGTTGTCAGGGGGAATGGGATAGCCTCTTCTATTTCTGTATCTAACCAAGGGCTTCATTTGTTTCCCTAATCATCATGCCTTAAAGACACATATAAGATAAGGAGGTGGGGGAACCTCTGGGCAGAAATGCCTTTACATATCTGAGCAGACCGATGTGGCTTTTATACTTGGGTATAATTCACAGCCTGCTTGCATGAAATGCAAAAGAGACAGTTTCAGCCCCTCCTTTGTTCCCTAAATTCCTGCAAAAAGTTTGATGGTTTCAAAGTTCAGAGTAGCTGTAATGGCATGGCAAACTAAGCTTATCAGGCATTATCATGAACCGTAGGAGAGAATTCTCTAAGTATGTCTTGATATCAGATGATATATTGATTGATTGATATATGGGAGCTCCAGTGCATTGATATAACAAAGTTGCCAGCATAACAAGGCTTACCCTCTCGGGCTGTGTTCCAAAAAAAGCTTCCCATGGAATGAATGAAGCCTGATTCCTCATACACAGAAGGAACCTGCTACTACTGAGTACATGGTTTGGGACTGCTGCCTTGAAACAAAACAGTGGCCCAACTGCTGTGCATTTTCCCCACAGCCATCTAAAAGCAACATATTTGTACAAACAAAACAAAAACAAGCCCTCTTTTAGACTACTCTCTTTGCTTTGACAGAAAACTTCAGTTTTAAGCCAAGATTCCAGATTGTTTTTGTGGAAACACTTCCACTTGTCTGAAAGTGTATATATAATGGATATGTGGTAGCGGTAATGTGATGCTGAAGTAATCTCATGAGAAATGGATGACTCTCAGGGGACTCTCTACTGTGGTGGGTAGTAGAGACCAGTAAGGGCAAATTGGTATTCTAACAATATGGAGAAAGCCTTCGATTTGTACCATCACAAAAATACCAGATCTCATTTATAATTCAGCAGTAATGTGTGTGTACTTCCCCCTCCCTTTTTTACAAAGTGTTTGCTTTTGTAGGAAATGGAAGTGACAGCTTTGAAGGTTCTTTCTGGCTTCATATAGGATCTGAAGTTGCCGTCATAATTTTGAAGTAAAAGATACCCTCACATCCATAAAATCTGATGGGAACTGTAAGGTTCTGTTATGTGATAAATGGGCACATGTGGATCACGCCATCCAATTGGGGCTGAATTTGGAGAGGCAGATAATTATGACTGTACAGTGGTACCTCTGGTTATGAACTTAATTCGTTCCGGAGGTCTGTTCTTAACCTGAGGTACCACTTTAGCAAATGGGGCCTCCTGTTGCCACCACGCCACTGCCACACGATTTCTGTTCTCATCCTGGGGCAAAGTTCTTAACCCGGGGTACTACTTCCAGGTTAGCGGAGTCTGTAACCCAAAGTGTTTGTAACCCGAGGTACCACTCTAGTTTGAACAACAGCAGAGAAAGTAAGCTTAGAATAACAAGGCAGACAAACATACATGGGAAAACACAGGAGCCCATTCGCAGGGTTGGTATTCAGGGATATTGAACATGTCATAGGAGAACAGGATCACACCCACTGTCCCTCCTCCTGGTTTCATATCCTAGTTTTAAGTGAGACCTTTCAAGGTTTTTGGTTCACTGAAGCGGAGGGGAGAATGGAAAGGGAGTGGTGAGGAAGGTGTATGCAGTCCTAGTGCTTTTCTTGGAGTGGTAAAACACCATTTATCAAACAATGTATTTCTGTAACTGTTGTTGTTGTTTTTCCATCCTTGCAGCTACATGGAAGAAAAGTCACTGAGTTGCACATCCAAAGGGAAAAAAAGATAATTTTTAAACAAAAATTATATACCAATTAATCAAAAGATAAGGTGGTGAAAAACATTCTCATTCTCATGAAAACATGAAACAAATATATGATGTAACTGTTTTAGTCCTGCGCAATAGTGCTTGTCCAAATATTAAACTGAGGTTTTTCACTGGTTTCAGGAGGTGAGGCGGGGATAAAACAGCACATAAAGATTGGAATAGTTATCAAGAACTTGGCAGTTCTTAAATTTCGTCTACTCTTATTGACCAGGCTGCTAAGTTTTCTTATTTTCCCATAAGAAAAATTAATTGGTGCTGCTTCACACATTTGCACAGCAGCCTGGCAGTGTTCCTTCTCAATTCTGATCAGAATATCTCAATGTGAGCAGCACAACATCATGGCACAAAGTATTTATGGTGGAGGAAGAAAGAAGCCAAAATGTATTTGAATACACTAAGAGAGCCAGTGTGGTGTAGTGGTTAAGAGTGGTAGACTCGTAATCTAGAGAACTGGGTTCTCGTCTCCGCTCCTCCACATGCAGCTGCTGGGTGACCTTGGGGTAGTCATACTTTTCTGAAGTCTCTCAGCCTCACTCACCTCACAGAGTGTTTGTTGTGGGGGAGGAAGGGGAAGGAGAATGTTAGCCGCTTTGAGACTCCTTCGGGTAGTGAAAAGCGGGATATCAAATCCAAACTCTTCTTCTTCTCTTAAAAGTAGTTGAATTCCCGCCCCCATTTTGTGTGTGTGTGGGGGGGGGTGAATGGCCCCATCAAACTGAGGGGGTGGTAATCTTTGGTCCTACATTAGTTATGAATTTCCATTCTATAGCCAAATGAACAACAAAGGAAATGTTAACTTTGAGCTATGGAAGCAATGAGAATTTAGGCGTTTCCTAAATCAGAACAAAAGATCAGTTTTAGAATTTCTCTATAACTGGGGAAGGGTTGGCAAGGGAGGGAGGATTAACTGTATGAAAGACTTTCCTAAAAAAAGATGCACATTTTTAATTTATATTCATCCAAGGTTGGGATGTGATAAATGCAGGGCCTTTCACAAAGTGAATATTATAATGAGGCCGTAACATTTTACTAACATGAATTCATAAGGTGACCCTGGAGATTAACAATAAAACACAACTCTGTAACAGATAGAAAAGACCGCATTTCTGTGTTTTCTCCCCAAATGTGGCTCAGCTTGTCCAATCCTTATAGGGGAGGATTTGCCTGTAATGTCTCCATTGCACCTATTAAAAATAAAATACAATTACAATTCGGCTTTGAGCACCAGTAATTCTTGCATGCTCACCGGCCTCTTTGAGGCGAATCAGAGTTTGTATACATTCCCTTCCAGCCAGAATATCCCATTCTCTCCCCACTCCCTATCTATAAAAAGGTGAGCAGATTAAACAAATTATGAACTATGCAGGGCTTGAATACTTTATAAAATGGTAGAACCAGCTTTTAGAAACCTTTTAATGTTCCATTTCCCAGAGGTGAAATGCCAGGCTCCATTCTCCTCTCTTTCAGTTGCCCTTGCCACTTCAAAATGTGTCTGGAAACAGCTCTGCAGATGGCCTCGTATGTTTTACAGGAAATATTACTTAAACATTGGAAAGGATCAAATTTCTCCTTTTAGGAATTACAAATCTGGATTTCATTTTCTCCTCCAAACCATGGGAAAAATGTTACTGTTTCATATGTCACAAAGGAAGTATTTTTAAAAAGAAGGGGGGAAATGAACACTTGTGTTACAAAATACACCAGAGGACTTTGGAAATGTTCCTCTATTTTAATATAAAATAATAGCAAATCAAAATAATCTTCTGAAACCAATTCCCCTGCCCCCCCCCCGCTTCTTTAGTGCTAGGAGCTAGAAAAAATATTGTACAGGATCTTAATATTTTGATTGTTATGTCTGCGAGTAGAAAACAGTAATAAAGTTCTATTTCAATTTGATAGCCCATTATTTAACATTTCAAGCATTTCCTCCATTTGGATCTTGACTTTGGTGGGGGCGAGTTTACAAGACTTGTTTAGGCTGCAGGTGGGGATGGAGGAGCTCCATTATCAGAGGGAGGGGGTCTGGTATTAGTAAAACACACAATTAAAATAGTAGCAAGTGGTGTCAGGGTTTACTGGTAATGACATTAATTGCCAGTTCATAAGCCACAATTTCCTCACTGCGAAGTTCCTGAAATCAAAATAGCCAAGTATACATATTTCCCATTTAAAACCACATATTTGTGTGGCTCCTTCCCCCCATCACCTCTGAGTAGACACCTCACTAAGGAGGAGTGAAATTACAAACAACACCTTTTAGGAAATTAAAAAGGGCCATTTTCTTTAATATTTCACTTCAGAAGATAACTGTTTTAAACCAATGGAAGCAACAGTTTCCAATGATTTTGAACTTTGTCCTTCGCTCCAGACATCTTAGGTACCATTGAGTGTTCACTGCTCAAATCCAGTGCTTACTGCTAGAAGCCCCCACCCCCAAGTCATTACACTTTAGCTGATATAGATTAATTGCTCTGTTGTGTCAGACAACCATGATGAAAGTGACCATGCGCAACAGAGCTTCCTCCTCTCACCCTCTCACCTGAAGCCTCTCACACATCTTCAAAAGCTGCTCCAAAGTGTTGGGGGGGGGCTCTGTAGCAGACTTAGGGGGCAGGTGAGGAAAGGGCGGGAAGATCCAAAAAAGCTCAAGAGGTTTGGCTGCTCACCCCCCCCAACTAAAATCTTGGCTATGCCCATACTGCTGGGTGAGCAAAATTCCACTCACACAGTGTCTGATACAACTCATGGACTCACAATGTGATGAATTGGAAGCAAATTGAAGGTAAGGAAGCCAAGGAAAAGTCATAAGATGGTCACTTCTTGGGCAAAAGTTTCTTCCTGCCTCAGTTTTCCAAGAGCTGGGAATCAAATTATATCTAGTGTGATATAAGATGTCCTTCCTAATTCCTAGAGTCACTATATTATTATTTTAAGCCAATCATAAATGTATGTGCTTGCCTTAATTTCAATGTCTCAGTACCATCCACATACAATTCCGCCCCCCCCCCCACCTTAATAGACTGAGATTTGTTCTAGAGTTCCCACTGAATTTCTCCTGTGGCAAAATTCAAGACCTACTTGGAATACTTGCAGGATCCTATTCAAGCATAATAATTTCAATAGGTTTAGGAATATTTCTGAAGGGAAGTGGCTCACACATTTTTAGTCACCCCCAAATTCACTTTATGTTTCCTAACAGTACCTGTTTGCTAAGATTCACAGGCATAGATGGTCTGGGCCTGGCAATTTAAAGGACTTTAGGAAGGGATTCTGATGAAATTTGACCTTGCTTTAAGGGCATCCTGGTAGTATTAAATCCTCCTAAAATGAAGACAAGGGACGCAGGTGGCACTGTGGTCTAAACCACAGAGCCTAGGGCTTGCCAATCAGAAGGTCGGCGGTTCAAATCCCCACGAAGGGGTGAGCTCCCGTTGCTCGGTCCCTGCTCTTGCCAACCTAGCAGTTCAAAAGCATGTCAAAGTGCAAGTGCAGTGGTACCTCGGGTTAAGTACGCTTCAGGTTAAGAACTCCGCTTAAGAACAGAAATTGTGCTCTGGCGTCGCAGCAGCAACAGGAGGTCCCATTAGCGAAAGTGGT
>NC_046316.1:39075471-39105471 GCF_009819535.1 Lacerta agilis
TGGGAGAACAAAATCACACCTCAAAAATACTGTGCAGCTTAGGTTTTGGATTTCTCAAAACAGTCATTTACCTGCATCAGCAAAGCCATCAAAGTGAGCTAGGAGATCATACATCTCTCAGCTGCATTAAGTTCTACAGTCTTTGACTTTCTCAAATACACATTGGAAATCCTGTAGTCTGCTGCTATTGAGATCTGTGTGGAACCAATTTATACATGACATTGGTCACAGGAATCGACAATACCTACAAATGGGGGGTGGGGGTGGCCACAAGTTTCATAGTGCTCAGTTTGTCCAAAACCACTGGCCCATTTGACCTGAGCAGTGAGAGTTCCACAATTTCTGTGGCCTACAATAATACATAAAGGAGTACTGTGGAAGCGATCAGCACAATCCAGTGAATATCATTTGGCTTCTGCTCTCTTGGTGCTTTAGGCTTCTTGAAACATGGGGAGCTGTCTAATTCAAGGCAAACTATTGACTCATCTAGCATGTATTGTCCACACTGCCTGCATTGGCACTCCAATGTTTCAGGCAGGAGCCTTGTTGTACCTGGAGAGTCCAGGGATTGAACCTTGGAGTTTTTGCATGGAAAAGTGTGTGCTCTACCACTTAGTTATGGACCTTCCCATCTAGCACACTGAAATGGCAACAAGGCCTGAGCTGTGACTCTATTAAAAAAATAAAAAACCTTTCTGGCTTATCCATCACTTTCTGCATTTCAATTAAAGCCCATTTTCCTGGATGGAGAGGTGTGGGCACATCCAGAAAGGCTTCGGAGTGCTGGAGAAATGTTCAATGGGATGAAAAACAAACACACACCTCCCTTGGCCACCTTGCAACAATAAGGTAAGCTTAGCTTGGCACCCACAGAAATTCTAAAGAAATTTTAATGTGCCCTGGAAATGTGGCAGCAAAACAGAAGCCTTTTTCACATGGGAAGAAAACTTTTGAGATAAGGGGGTACAAGTTTTGGCACAGCCCTATTACAGGCTGCTAATAGCCTAGGAAGCACAAACTAAGAAACCTTGCTCCAGAAGTCAGTTTTAATGCAGAAGCACTCATGTGAATATTTCCTTTTTCTGTATTTTAAGTGCTCCCTTTTAGGTTTTGTGTTTGAGGCCCCATGGAAAACCAGCAAAAAATTGCTTTGTGATCCCATTTCACATGAAAAGCATATTAGCTTCAGAGCAATTTCACTTTAACCATAATAAATCCACACAGATCCTCTTGAAAACAGAGGTGGAAAAGGTAGATGAATTCTTAATGATTCTTTGTCGCCCAAAGAAGGTAGACACCTAGGCCGTGATTTTGCTTCCCTGCAGCAGTTTTCCCTGCAGCAGTGAGTCATAACCCTGCTCCATGTTTTGGTACTGGTGTGCCTGAGACCTTAAGCCCATCTGTTGTGGCACATTCCTCACTAAGTACTTGTAGATATTTCACCTGCTTCTGCAGTAAAGAGCCAGTACAGAAGCCTTGGGAATAATGGGTTATTGAAAATGACATGAGAAAGCCCTGCTGGACTGGAACAGTGGCCTATCCAATAGAGCTTTCTATTTCCCACAATGGGAAATCAGATGCCCATGGAAAGTCTGTCACTGTTGTTCCTCAGTAAAGGTATTCTATCTCATTCTTGAAATAGTATAGGACCATCATGACTAGTCTCATCTTCTATGGAATTGTCTATAAGAAATGACATTTCCCCCTCAGTAGGAATGAGGAACTTGTGGAATCTAACCCTCATCAGCACATGTCAGCCTGGACAAAGGTAATGGATAATAGGAGTTGTAGTCCATTGATGGAGGCAGTGAGAGATTTCACTTTCTTGGGTTCCATGATCACTGCAGTGGTGACAGCAGTCACAAAATTAGAAGACGCCTGCTTCTTGGGAGAAAAGCAATGACAAACCTAGACAGCATCTTAAAAAGCAAAGACATCACCTTGCCAACAAAGGTCCGTATAGTTAAAGCTATGGTTTTCCCAGTAGTGATATATAAAAGTGAGAGCTGGACCATAAAGAAGGCTGATCGCCGAAGAATTGATGCTTTTGAATTATGGTGCTGGAGGAGACTCTTGAGAGTCCCATGGACTGCAAGAAGATCAAACCTATCCATTCTTAAAGAAATCAGCCCTGAGTGCTCACTAGAAGGACAGATCCTGAAGTTGAGGCTCCAGTACTTTGGCCACCTCATGAGAAGAGAAGACTCCCTAGAAAAGACCCCGATGTTGGGAAAGATGGAGGACACAAGGAGAAGGGGATGACAGAGGATGAGATGGTTGGACAGTGTTCTCGAAACTGCTAACATGAGTTTGGCCAAACTGCGAGAGGCAGTGAAGGATAGGCGTGCCTGGTGTGCTCTGGTCCACGGGGTCACGAAGAGTTGGACACGACTGAACGACTGAACAACAACAAAAGTCCATCAATATCTGGAGGACTATAGGTTTCCCATCCATTGGTGTGTCACTAGTTCCTTAAACTTGCACAAAATATTAGGATAAATAAATAAGCATATGATTATTAACGTTTCAGCTCTGCATTCCGTACACTTGGTTCAGCTGCTTTTTATTTACTACTGAGACGTGACAGAAGGAATGGTCCAAAGGCAAAAGTGGATTCAGATTGAATATTAAAAGGACAAATTGCCTAAATTTCAGATAGCCTGGGTTGCCTAGCAAAGCTGTGAAATGCTCTTCACTGAAAGTGTTCATTGGCTGACTAAACAATTTGAAAGATTGCTTTGGGGGCTTTGTGTCATCTGTGGTATGTGGGGTGGACTAGGTGGCCTTCAATAAACCTACCATAATATTCTATGAACCTTTTATTGATATTTTGCAGTTTAGAATTTCTAATAAAACCTATATCAATGCTCTTAACAAAAAATCAATCTTGAAACCAAGAGAGAGTTTTGCTATAAATGAGAAATCAGAAATTATTCCGAGGCAGTCCTGCCTATGATGGATTTTTATTTTTGCACACACAAAACTATAATTTTCTTAAACAAATAAACACTCCTTGAGAGAAATAGAAATAATAGCTTTGGGTAAATGGCTGCTTATTGTTTCTAGTGCTTTATGCACAAGGATTTTGCAGGCATTCCGAGCAGTTTTGTGTGTAATATTCTGATTTGTAAAAAAAAAAAAAAAAAATCACTTACATAGTAGTGCTAAATTCTTTAAATGCCCTAATGGCATGCTAAACATTTCCTAAACTTCCCTTACTTTAACTGCAGATGGTAAAAGGTTTCCTTTATTGTCCAGCCCCAGAGGATGGTGGGAAACCAACATTTCCATGAATGTAAATTCTAGCCTCGGCTAATTTTGATGACAGTGACTTCTCTTCTTTATGAGGTGCATAATGAGCTGGACCACAGTCTAGCCAAAAGCCATGACAAGCTCCAAGCATGCCCTGGTGGCCTCCCCTGCTTTCTGTACCCAAGGTTTAAATGCAGACTGCCTCCAGTCAGAGCACATGAAGAACCACACTCTGGAATAGACAAATGGCTCTTTTGTTTTACATTCTTTTTTTTTAATTAGCCCCCTTTTTTAATGACCTAACTTAATATGTGTCAAAAGGTGCACAACACAGCATGACTTCAGTTTTAAAAGGGAGCGTTTGCCTTTAATCTCGCAAGTAAAGCAAGTGCCCTCTTTAACTATCAGCAGCAGAAATTACATTGTGCTTTATACATTGTGGGTTTCGTGCCACCTCATCGGCTGATTAAATAGTCAGGAATTGAGACACACACACACACACACACATTTTGTGGTGTGTTTAGCATGCTCTATATTCTTACATTTGATGGCGTGTTCAACTCTATTGTCAGCACAAGGATGCAATCCTGAGCATAGTTACCAGGAAATAGTTCCCTTTGAACTAAGTAGCACTTGGTGCAGGTACTTATTAATTTTAACTGATTACATTTATAACTCGTCCTTCCTCCCAGGAGTTCAAGGTGCCTTACATAGTTCCCCCAACCCATTTGATGCTCACAACTACCCTGTAAGGTAGTTTAAGCTGAGAAGCAGTTACTCAATGAGTTTAAACTTGATCTACACCCAGTTATCACTCTAGCCTTTATCAACGGTTTTGATTTACTAAATTTGTCTACATGTTGTCACATGAAAAGTTAGGAAAAGCATGACAATATTGTGTGGTTTTTTGTTGTTGTTTGTAACCAGCAGATAATTTATAACTGAAATTACACATGGAGACTGCTGGCCGCTATACTGAAAGATAATGTCTACGCGTGGAGTATTGCAGTGCATAGCTGTGCCCATGAGGAAGGTGTGTGCAGTGTATACAAATGGATAAAATACTCTAGGCTACATATTTATCTTATGCATGTCATTGGCCCCCTTGGAACCATATTAGAAAATAATAATGCATTGTGGGATGGGCAGATGGATGTCTATATGTACAGTGACTATGATTATCTGCTGCATAATAATGGTTAGAAGCCCTACCTGACACTCTGTGTTTGGACAAACAATCCAGCAGGGATTTGTGTAGTTGGAGGGCTTTGAGAGCCACACCGGCAACCTGAGACCAAAGTGAGTTTATGCAAAGGCTGGGGATTCTTTTCAGGATTTGTAAAACAAATGCATTTCTGTGATGCTGATCATGGCCACCTGCTATGCAGGGTGTTAAATAGGCTATCTCATTTCCATATGTGCATATGTAACTTAAGTCCTGAGTTCTTCTAGGCTGTCCTTGAAAGGGCTGCCAAGCAATTGAAAGGCATATATTCTATCACAATAAGCTTATTTCCGCAAAATCATCATTCCCTGCCCCAGGAGCAAGACCATCAGGGGAAAAAAAAATATGTGCAGAGCTGTATTAAATTCCAGAAAGCCCCTCATATTTACCAGAATATAACTAAGCATCTTATATTATATTTATATGCATGTTTATGATACTGGAAAGCTCTCCCTATTTTATATTTGGTTTGCTTTGAAATTACGGCATAAAGGCTCATAACCTTGGCCCGAATGAGGCAATGTGTATGAGCTTCTCCACATGTCTCTTCCCAAAGTAGCAGCTCAGCATCCTGAACCTAAAATGCCCCAGCTATTTGAGTTCTGGGCTTCTCTTTAGAAGGCGCTGCCAATCCTGCCGAATTGTGCCAAATTATGTGTTGATTTTGTAATGCAGACTAATTTCCACCAGAGAGTAGGATGAGGCTCCCAAAATAGTTTTCACTTTTGACTAGGAAACGTATCAGCTGGGAACTGAAATCCTGCAGCCAAGAACAAAAAAACAAACAAAACAAAACAAAAAGCAGCCCAACAAAACCCGACCACCAAACATTGGAGATGTTCCCGTCTGAATTCAGAAACAAACCCTGTGACTCACCTCCCATCTCGCCTTGTAACTAATGGCAGGCCTTAGATCCAGAGGTGAAAAGCCAGCAGACTAATTCATTGAGTCACAGGGCCTCTTTAAAATATTGATTGGTTCCTGCAGTTAAGCAAGAGAAAATTGTCGAAATACTGGATTTCATCTCTACGGGAGCCTATCCCTCATACAGTAACAAACACAGACACTTCTCAATAGGATCAAGGCTCTGGGCGTGAATGCACGCACACACACACACACACACACACACACAGTCTGTGTAGTACTAATAAAATAACAAAGTAGGCTTACTTCTGAACATCACTCTGCATGCCCGGAAACAACAATAGGCTGCCATACCACAAACAAAAGGACGGTGACATTTCAGAACACAAAGTAGAAAATACGAAGCAAGGTTGTTGAATGAAAAACTTGAGAAATAATGAAGAGAATTTGCTCAGCTCTGGAAAGACCTCCTTGAGAGAACCAAGGAGAAATAGTTTTAGAAGGCTGTTAGGAAATCAGAAGGGATTTGGATGATACCTGCCCACTTTCTTTGTTCACTACAATTGTTCACTACAATTGTTATACCATACTTTCCAGTGCATTTTCCCATCTCTGTGTTGTTGCATACATTCCAAATGTATGTTGGAATTGGAACACACAACCTCCCATCTATACTCCTATGGGAGTCATGTGACCCGTTTGACACCATGGCACAAAATCATGCGATATTACAGCACCCAAAATGGCCACCATGCTTTCACAGGGGAAAAAATGGGATGTCCCAGTTTTTCAAGGAAACTTGCAAGGTATGACTCTGGTGTAAATTCCACTAACTTAAGTTCTGCCAGCTAAGCCAACATGAAACAATTACATGGTACAGTACAAGATCTGCCTTTCTAAGATTGCTCATCCCCCCAAATCTTGACTGTAAGTCATTGCTCAGGAATCTGGATTTGTGTGTTCAGACCCAGAAACCTCCCCCCTAAATAAATTCACACTTGACTCAAATTTTAGTTTGGTTTTTGGCAGAATTTAGGCTACAACTTTATTGATTACAGAAAGTGAGTGGTTGCATAGGCTCTGGTTCGACTAGCTCCCTGCCATGCAGGTAGTGCTGACCCAGGGTTCCAGCATAGGTCAGCCAAGGGTGAACACCTGGATAAGCAGAAAGCCGGGAACAGGCTATGTCCACCACCCAAATGTCCCCCTGGACTCAGGCACGGGCACAACTCCCTCTCAGGGGTTGACCAAACCATTGAGTCCCTGGATTCCTTTAACGGAATACCCTTCACATAGGGATGGCGAGAGCATTCTCCCATCCCTATCACCTGAACCAGAGCCTATCCGCAACCTTACAAGCTGTGACGGTTTGCTACGCGGCAGGCAAAACCCAAATGGCAACAACCAATCAGCCAAGTGGGGAAAATTCCTGCCATGCCCGTCCCAACAACAGACGACACACGACGACATAGCAAGGTCAAGCGCAAAAGCCCTAAAATTAGGGAGAGGTGGGTGGGTGTTCCAAATGCACGCACCGAAAGAGGAAGCACTGGGTCACGTGCATGGGTATAAATAGGTCCCTCAATCTGTTTGGACTGTGCCCCATTGGTCCAATTGAACCCAGCATCGAGGGACCTTCCAATCGGGTGTTGTGGCAGACCAACTGAACCCACCCACAACACAGGGTGTCGGTTTCCAGGTCTCACCGCAATACGTGCCCTCTTTTGAACTTTCAGATCCCCTCTCTTTCAGATATGAGATATTGCATGAACACAGTCAACAAGAGACTGATACGATTAAAGAAAAAGGTATGAATTCCTTTTCCCCTGGGGAGATTTTAAAGAAAAAGCTGGACAGCCATTTGCTAAATGGAGATCCTCTACAGCCCAGGAGACAGAATGTTGGATTTGCCTCTGGAAGATCTAGTATTTTCTTTTTAAAAAACAACCGATCTCACTGTGTGGGTATCTCACTATTCAAAAGTTCTACATTCTGATAGTGGGGGTTATAGCTGTAGCTCAGTTGCCAAGCACATGCTCTGCGTATATAAGGTCAGCCAGGTTCAAGTCCATGACATCTCCAATTAGAGCATCTCTCAGGTAGCAGAGCTAGGAAAGACATCTGTCTGAGACTGCAGAGCTGCTGTCAGTCATGGCAGAGAAAGTACTGGGTTAGACAGGACTTTCATCTGACTCAGGTATGTGTGGTGTGTGTCTATATACACACACACACAGTGTTAGATATATGGCATTCTAGTCAGGGCAGGTATATAAGGTCCCTTCCATAATTTGTTTTTTGGGTTTTTTTTTGGTCACTTTTTACAGTTACATATTTTAGGAGCCCATCTGCATGATGTTCAGCTTCAAAATATATTTAAAAATAAATTACGGCATGTAAATGAGCAGCTTGTGTGTTTTTAAAATCACTCCCCCCCCTCTAAAACCAAATATTCCAAACTTTAGTGGGCCTGAGTCATTAAGCAGAGAAGTATACTACAATAATAAAATTATCAAGTAAGCTTTTGACAAGCAGTCATGTGCTTGTAAATGAAATTTATTTAGGTGCCACTCAAAACATTGTAATTAAGAGGTACAGAATGTATTACCAGATGGTTCCTGTTCAGTATCTATTTCCTTTGGAGAACAAGGTGATTAGGAGTAAGCACTAACTTGTAATTGAGCACTAAAATACCCTAAGGGCCTGATCCAGCTCCCATTTTAAGCTACCATAGCAAGTGACCTAAATAAGAAAAAGTATTTCCTTTCAAACTACAGGAAACATTTGGATAAATGGGAATGCTGTTTATACTGTACGTGCTGTATTTATTCCTTGCATTTTGCTTCTGTCAACTCTGGATTTCCAGCAAGGGGGAAAAAAAAGCGAGGTGACTTCACTTCCACCTCTTTTGTATGAACCACATGAAACAAAATAGTTGGCTTCCCCAAAAGCAACAGTGATGCCATAAATAATGTTTTGGATGTTTAAGACATTTAGGGCAGGAACAACCTGCATCAGAGGAGTAAGTTGCAAATGCACTGTAACGGAAGCCTGCTTAAAATTAAGAAGATTGCTGAGCATTCTTGAAAGTAATTTCTGGTGAAAAGTAAGTTTAGGAACATAGAGAATGGAATAGCTCATTCTGTGATGGTGATGTTCTAAATCGGGATAGAACAGGTCTGGGGTTCAAATGTGGCCTTCCACGCCTCTCTATCCTGTCACTTGTGTTTCTCCCCATCCATCGCTGTCCCTCCTCCACACTCCCCTGAAGTGTCACTGAGAATGCGAGAATGTCTCTTGCTCTCACTTGAGTGGGACTTTGAGAAGGGTGTGGTTATTTAGGAATCTTTGAGTAGCCTTGCAGCCTATTCTACAAAAGGTAAGTGTCACATGCTCTCTTTACTTTGACCCTGACCCCTTTTGATTCTGGCTATACTCACCATGGGCATGTGTTTCCTGGAAGGTTGCCTTAGAAACAATGCATCCCTCAGGCTGAAAACACTTCCACGCCACTGGTTTAAACCCTTGGTCTTCTCGAAGCTGAGGACAGCATGAAGCCTGAGACAAAAAGTAAGCTGGTGAAAACTGTGGATAATTTATTGATTTAAAATATGTATGTCCTGCGTTTCCTTATAAAAGCTCAAAGCGCCTACCGGATGAGAACCAAAAAATCCAGAAGACAGGCTCATATGGGAGTTGGTGATCCTTCAGGTCCTCTTGTCCTGAGTCATATAATGGCAACAGAGGGGGTAAAGACTGCATCAAGATGGACAACAATGTTGTTGCCAATATGCCACCAGCAGTGGTGAAGCTGCCTGCACTGGCACCGGGAGCAGCGTACATCTGGGGGCATGGCTTGCGTGCATCCCAGGGGGCATGGCATGCATCGGGGTGTGTGCAGCAAGCGGTAAGTGTCCTGGGGTGTGAGCAGCGAGTGTCCCACCCCCCTGCCCCCACTTCATCCGCCAGTGGCCACCGGGCCAGAATTAGGCTGAGAAAATTCCTGGCATCCAGTGAAACTAATGGAGTAATGTATACAAGGACAGGATTTAAATTGGCAAGAACTATCAAAGTATGGGTCATACCAGAAAGGTAAGTAAAAACTTTCGCTCATTTTGCTGCATTTGGGGCGATAGTTTTTAAGTTCTTCATTGTTTTCTTGTGGTTGTTTAAATAAGTGTTGTGGTTATTGATATATAACATTGTATTTCTTGACTGGACAGATAGGCTACTTATTAAATACTTTTTACTAAATATTTGTGATATAGGTGTTGTGGTTATAGATTTGGGCTTCTAAATGGTGTTTTTGTGTGCTCTGGCACTCGTCAGTGTTCTGTGCGCCAGAAGCGGGTTAGTCATGCTGGCCACATGACCCAGAAAGCTGTCTGTGGACAAACACCGGCTCCCTCAGCCTGAATCAAGATGAGCAGCCATAGTCGAATTCAACTGGACTTAACCGTCAGGGGGTCCTTTACCTTTTTACCCTGTGGTTATTGACTTGGGCTTCTAATTTAGAAAATGTAAATAGCATGTGATGGAGGCTTGCAAAAGGTGAAATAGGCAGATATTGTTTTGTTAGACCATTACAACATGGGACCATCCAGCAAACTTGATTGGCAGCACAGGTTTGTTAGAAATAAAAGGAAGTACTTTGTCAAGGTAATACATAATTAACTTGGGGGATTCATTGCCAAAGGATGTGAGGATGACCACTAGCATAAATTTAAGAGGACATGGCGGGCTGTAAACTCACCACACACCTTTGACATGTCAGTAGGAGCAAATAGAACGCCACTGCTCTATAAAATATTGCTCCACAGTGACTTTGCCACATCAGCCACCACCTTTCCGCACATCGGAATGCCCCCCAGAGAAAGTAGAAAACAGGTTTTCACATGTCCACTATGGATCAAAACCTCTTCAGTGTATTTACGGTCTGATAAAATACTAATGAGCAACTATTTGTCAGCAGATATGGTTGCTTTATTTTTACTTCAGTGTGGCTAGAAAGCCTAATACTTGTCTTTTATCAGGCACATCTGTATTTAAATAGTTAAAAGGCAGCAGTCAGCAAGAAAACCATCATTTTGCCTTAAATGCAAGACATAGGTCTGGATAGCTCAGTGATTTAGGTAAAAGATCTTTCAGATATATGAATGCATCTCTACAAGCCAAAACGTGAATGTCCCTCCCTTTTTTTATTGCACAAACTCTGCTATTATGAAGCTTTATGATGCCACAAATATTTTTCATTCTGGTTATTTTTAAAGGATTCACAAGAGTTGGACCTTTGAAAGTGAGATTAAATAATTTAAAGACCACAAATAAAGGGAGAAAAGATTGTAGTTCATGGTGGGGGGGTTGTTATATGCTTCCCGTATTTTCTGGGAAAGACTGGCATTAGTGCTCGGAGGCAGACAGCTTTGTAGAGGAAGTCACTACAAGTGGGCAATTTCATGAGCAATATATATTGATCTGGGTTGCATACTGTACTTTGAAAAGTTTGCTCAAAGATTAGGACGGCAAAAGAAGCCATCCAGAGGCAGCCTTGTTGAATTTGCTGGCTTCCAATCAAGCCTCTGACTGAGGAAGTTCGTTTTCTAATGTGCAAGATTGCATTCCTATAACCAGAGCCGTCTTAAGAGGATCTGCCGCCCTGGCGCGGCTATCCCTCCGGCGCCCCCGCCATGCCGCCTCTCCGCCGCCTCCCTCCCGCGCTTGCCGCCCCTTGGGAGGGGGGTGGGCGAGCGGGGGGTGAGGGGCGTGGCGCTGGAGCGGCGCGGGGCTCTGCGCGCCCTTCCAGCGCTTCCGGGATGGGAGGCGAGGGCGGCCGGCTCGCACTCCCGCGCAGCTCGCGCTCCGCGCGCAGCTGGACGGCGCGGCGCTGCTGGGCAGCTCGCGCTGCATCGGGCGGGCGGCCGGCTGCGCGCGGGAGCGCGAGCCGGCCGCCCTCGCCTCCCAGAGCCCCAGCTGGAGTGCTGGAAGGTCGCGCAAAGCCCCGCGCCGCTCCAGCTGGGGCTCTGGGAGGCGAGGGCGGGCGGCTTACAGCCGGCGCGCGAGTGCCCGCCTGCCCGTGGGGGCGGGGGCGGGTTGGGGAGGAGGAGCCCGGTATGCCGGTGGGCTCGCGGGGGCGCCCCTGGGGCGCCCAGCGCCCTGGCGCACCGCGCCACCGGCTTCTATGGATGAGACGGCTCTGCCTATAACTTCTCAACACACAAGGCGGCCAAAAGTTCCACTGCACAGGACACATTAAAATGAACGAGAGATGCAGCAAACCTGATTTTTAAGAATTGTATTTCTTTCCCTCAGGGAGGCCAAGTTATGTCATGGTTTTCTCATCTCCCACAACAACTTACCTCCTGTGAGGTAAAGTTAGGCTCAGAAACGGTGACAATCACCCAGTGAGCTTCTTGGCTTAGTGGGGATTTGACTCTGGATCTCCCCAACCCTAGCCCTAACCCCAGTAGGAGTCTCCAGCCTTGAAAACCCTCTGTATGCATTGTGGGGCAGGGGCTTCCCTGACATGTTCTAATAATTAATCGAAGAAATAAGTGTATTGGGAGTGCAGCTTGCCACCATGCTACATGTGTACATTCTCCCAAAATCGACACCTGAAAAGTGTAAACGTATCCTCAGATTAAATACACAGGAGTAATTCAAGGGGTGCACTTCCTTCTCACTTACTACACCTGCTTAAGTTTGTGACACCTTCCAAAAGACTGATGCTTGTCCCCTCCGGCATAGTGTCTGTGACTTTTAAGCATTGTCTGGCAGGCTGACATTCTACTAGTATAGCTTTTCTGGCCACAGAGAGAGATTTATGGAAAATCACTTCACCATGTGGATTTCTGCTTCTCATATAGTGTTAAAAATCCCCGTCTAGGAAAGCACCAAAAACACAATTCTGTGCAAGATTCGTAAAAGAAAAGTTTTCCCTGAGGAAGGTTTTCACACATTCGAACATGACTGGGCAACTTCTGGCTCTCCAGATGTTGCCGGAATACAATTCTCATCCGTATGGCCAGAAATAATGGCAACTGTAGTTCAGAGATGTATGGAAGGCCAAAGATTCCCCACGCTGGGCATATTTTTTATAAACTAATTGCTGGCATCAGTTCAGGTCCACCACCACCTCCTCTTTTCTCTACTCTTTCAGCTTCCACTGAATTTTGGTTCTGTTTTCCATTTTCATTTCATCCAGCTGTTAAAAGTACAACAGCCTTGCTAGAGCAAGGTGGCAACCCTACGAAAACCCTTTGGATCACGGGCAACATTTTCCCAATCAGAAGTGGAAGAGGAACATTGAGTAAATCCATGAGAGGCTTCTTCATCGAACCTCAAGCTGAGCTGTTTCAAATTAAGCTTAAATTGAACTGTGTCATTTCCTACATAGGAGTACTGGGCAGGTTTTCTGTCCCTGGGGCGGTTGGCAACTCTGTTGAGAGATAACACACTTCAGATTTCCTTTCTTTTTGCCTGCTTTGTGGCTGATGCCACAATTGTAGGTCTCCTTAGTGGTTTCTGAAGTTTAAATAAGCTGTATTTGTGACAGTGGGAAACAATTAGGCCCAGCTTTGCAGTCTGGATGAGGAAAAAATGGCCAGATTGATCTCCTAGGACCAAAGCAATGAATTTCAGGCTCTCACTGATACCATGTTGATGAGCAGAGAGTATTCAGTATGTTTTGCAAACAAAAATAGCTATTTTGAATGCTGCTTACCCTATCTCCATTCCATCCCCGCAACCAAAGCTGTGCTGCAAAATTAAATCCTTCCCTGACATTACAAATCATAATCATAATCCAGAAGTGAAAACACATATATACCCCTTCCTGAAATATTCATCAAGCAGCCTAGCTAGGCCTCAATTAACATCACTTAATTGAATCATCCAAAACTTGGTTTTTTTGGCACAGTGTTTAACGCTATGCATTCACTGGAAATAAGAGCAAAAAAAATGAGATGTGCAAGTTGCTTGTGGTTTTAATTATTTTAAGCAATAAATTGGGTCAATCAGAAGTATCATTTCTCATTCTCTGCATGTCATTCACTTTGCACTGATATGAAATGTAGCACTTTTCTGAAAATTCATCCTTTTCACTTTTTTTTTAAACCCAAGGACATTTCAATTAGTTGTCCTCATTCCATCAAACTAAATTTAGTCCAGACATGTCAGTCTCTGTCTTTTAAACTTCCCTGTTTTTATACAATCTTCAACATCATTTAATAATACTTTTTAATTTTTAAGAAAAAGGTTAGCTCTCGCAGGAATTCTATACTAAAGGGTTAGATAGAACAATTTAAATATTTAATAATTAACATTTCCAGCATTACACTGTGGTGGCTTCTTTGAAGTAGCCAACAATTAAAATTTTTAAACTGGGATGGATCGGTATCTGGTTAAATTGTTTTTATTTCATGTAAATCAAACCAGTATTATCCATTTGGGAAGCATTTGGGAGTTCAAATAACCCTTTATCATACCAGAGAGCATTTATAATTCACTGAATCTAATAAAGTGAGTACATTTTTGACACTTCTCCCCGTCAAACAGGAAGCCTGAGATTAGTTGCCCCATATCAAATAATATCACTAGCATTTAAAAAATACTTTTTAAGTAGTGCAAACTTTAATTTCACATCAAATGAGCCTCTTCACGTGGTGAATAATTTTCTTACCTCTGACACATTTTAATGGCAATAATTTTGTAAATTGTCAATACATAATCATATCAGCACATGCCTGCTTTACAAATGGCACCTCCAGAGCACACTAATTAAACAGCCTGCCTCACACCGTATCATCTTAGTAAACAAACGTAGGGAAATTCTCCCCCAACGCACCCCGCTCTTTCCAAAAACCACTGTGAGGACTCTCTCTCTCTCTCTCTCTTTCACTCCTGGAAATCAGTTTGTTAAGCTTCTGTTTCATTTGCCTGCCTTTCATTTTAAAGCGAGCCGCAGCCACTGCGAACACAATAATGAAAGAGGTCATGGAGCACCAGTTGTGCATGAAAGATGCGAAAATTTACTGCAAATGAGACAAGAGCAGTAAATTCATTTTTATTCAAATTACTGTCATCATACATTACCACTTCTCCTGTAAACATTGTGCTTCAGACAGTGTGACAGCATATTATTATTTGTGAGATTATACTATTATTAAGCTATTAACATGTCACCTCCTGCTTGAAACAATGACTCAGCTTGCTACTGCATAATAGGACAAGTTAGGAAGACAAGCTGAGGTGACTGAAAGGTTAGCAGTAAGAAGCCAGGCTGGGCTTGGAATGACAGCTGGCACTTAAAGGCCAACATTTATTCAAAAGAATCCACATAACTATTTGTTGTTGTTGTTGCTGCTGCTGCTGATATTAAATGCACACACCCGATTTGTTTCCACCAACCGGTCCTTTAATTCTCTTTCTTTGAGCCTTATTACACTAATTCTCTAACCGTCAATTATTTCGGGGGAGAAAGAAAACATTTCTTCAAAGGCAGAGCCAACCAAGAAACAAATACAGAGACAATGAGCCTAATGGCTTAGAGAAAGAGAGAGAAAGAGAAAGAGAGAGAGAGAGGAAGAAAACCCAACCCCAGTCCGATAACTGTTCTTTCATTCACAACATATGGCTGCCTAATTGTGAGCTTAATAAAGAGAAGTTCAGCTTTGACCGCTCGGATGCTAGAAATGAGAGATCAACAGGGCTCGTGCCATGCTATTACATGGCCTCTCCTACTTTTGACAGAAAAGCTGTAAGTTGTCCTATAGGTATTATCGCTAGATTCCCCAGGAGGTTGCTAATGATTAAAATTTTATGGTTTATAGGCTTCAAAGGCATTTACTGTAGCATTGCCATCCAAAGTTACTGTGGCATGCAGATCACAATGCATCATATGCTCTAATTTTACCTTGTGTAAGTGCTTGTGACAAATCCCCCCACGATAGCCCTCCTACTTAGTATTCTTTTAAAAACTTCATTTGCTTCAAGGGAATATTTGCCTCTCATCTAAGAATATACCTGTATATGGGGGGTGGGGGTGGAGGTCTGGGGTCCAGCAAATGCATGGTGCCTGTGGCTTAATTTTGGCCCTAGATTCCAAAATATTAAAGCTCAAATTGTACTTAATGTCCATCGGTTGCCACTGGGTTTAAACAAACAAATAGACAAACATGCTATTGTGACAGGCAATTTTTTTTTCTGAGAGGAAAAACATAGAACTAGAACAAACTTAGTTGGTCTCTAAGGTGCTACTAGAAGGATTTTTTGATTTTATATTTTGTTTTGACAATGGCAGACCAACACGGCTACCTACCTGTAAATAGAACTAGAAAACTACCATATCCATATCAACTTATGGAATGCTCTGCCACAAGGTGTGTTGATGGCTCCTGGTTTGGACAACTGAATGGGGATTGCAAATTTTCATAAACCCAGAGGGTGTGCTCAATAGCTGTATGCCATGGTTACTAAATTAATTTATTTCATTTATATCCCACCTTTCCTCCAAGGAACCCAGTGTAGCATATGTTGTTCTTTACCCTTCAGTGTTTATCTTCACAACAACCCTGCAAGGTAGGCTAGGCACATAGGAAGGAGATTGGCCCAGGGTCATCAAATGAGCTTCATGGCTAAGCAAGAAGTTGAGCATGGGTCTCTCCAGTCCAAGCCCAAGAGATAGCTAACCTTTCTTCTTCTTCTTTGGCCAAGGGTCACTTTCACCCTTGACCAACCCTCTGGGGCAGAACTGGCCTACGACATTTTGCTGTCAGAGGCAAAAGACAAGATGGTGCTCCCCTTGTCCATGATCAGAAGGTGACTGGACTGCGGGCTGACTCAATCTACAACACTGGCAACGGGATAACAGCATCTTTCAGCACACACGAGGGCTGCTAGCTAGTTCAGGGTATGCAGCACAGGCCACCTGGCGTACCTACTTCTGCCCTCCAATGGAGAACAGCCAAGGAGGAGATACTGCTTCCATCCCTCATCAACTGCCACCTGAGGTGATTGGCTTCCTCTGTCCAATGGCCGCACCAGCCCTGCTCTGGGGACTGTCTCTCACTCATGAAGTTCAGTTGAGGACAGGTGTGTGTGTTATCACCCTCTCTCTACTCATGAAATGATCTATCTGACGACCAGAAAGGGGGCAGTTTGAATCCTCATCAGGTTTTACCCCACCACTGTATCTGCTTCCAGGGTGGGGAACCTCTTTGGCCTGGAGTGGGGAGCAGATGTTTATCACTAAAAGCTTCCAATTGTTCCTCTGTCACCACATGGGGCAACTAGGTGTTGTTTGTAAGGAATGGCCTTGTGGGCCAAATTGAGGCCTCTGCTGGGTCAAATTTGGCTTAGAGGCTAGGAGTTCCTTACTCTGGTCTGTTTAATTTCTCTCTCTCTCTCTCTCTCTCTCTCTCTCTCTCTCTCTCTCTCTCTCTCTCTCTCTCTGCTACTGTCGCCATCAAAATCAGTGGAGTTTGGAGGGCATAACATTCCTTTGAGGACTGGATTAAGACTCTAAACAGGGTTAGCCATCCCTGTTCTAACCACTACATGACACTGAAACCTGCATGTTAAACAACAGGATACCTCTTGGGAATAAACCAGGTCTGGAGAAAGCAGTCACATTTGCATATTGCTTGTGCAGTTCCTGGAGGTGACTAGATCACTACTATTGGAAACAGGGTGATTGAATAAATGGATCTGGGCCTGATCCCACAAAATTCTTCTTACATGCTTAGAAAACATTATTCCAAGCTCGCCCTTGGAGCATTTCTCTTACTGCCAGTGAACCAAAGCTTTATTAGCAAAATATTTTTCAGGTTCGTAAGCTAAATAATTTCAGCCACCTCATTAATACATAGGAGCCTACAGACTGCTTTGCTTGTTACCACACATTTAAAAGACAGGCCCTAACCTTGCCTTTGTTCTGCAGCCACACTGCTGTGTTTTCACTTGGATTTTTGGCATAGGTCTGATAGAAATGATAATAAGATAGAAATGGTTTTATCCAGATGTGGTTTTATATTTATAAGGTTCATTTACAGTGTAATCCTAAACAGATTCCCCTCAGAAGCAAATCCCAGCAGATTCAATGACACTTCCTAGTAAAATGTGGTTAGGATTGCAATCTATGGGGCTTACAAGGGATATAGGATCACAGTCTATTATTTTATTTTATTTTATTTGCTATCTTTAAGAGTTCCACTGAAGCCTGGCTACTTGTTCATGTATTGCTGCCTCTGAGTGTGCGAACACTTTGATTTCCCTTGCTTTTTGAACGCCATCTCTTTTATTAAGTTTAAACATGTTTATGTAAATAGCTTTCTACCCTTCTTGCTTAGCAGGTGTCTTGTGGGGGGAAATCATTGTGTAAAATCAAGTAAATACTAAGGGTTTCAATAGCTTTTCTCAAAATTAGTTTGGAAAGTGCCTTGTGAGGTAGAACAAACAGAGAGACATCAGTGTGTTATTAATGATACCTTTTTAAGCTTGCAAAGGAATAAAAAAGAAAAGAAAAGACAGTCAAACAAGGTTCTAACACCTCAAAGGCTCCCTTCTTTATGTGTTGGATACAATGAAAGCTACAATCCTTAACTACACTTCTTAGGCTCTGTGCTTAGAAGTGTCATTTTAAGCAATATTCTGGGCTTGAAGAATACATCTTTGATGTCTTGAAAGCTTGGATAATATGTACTATTTTGTTATCTTTGTCCTTAAACAGCTAAGTAGCTCAGAAATATGCAAATGTGAATAGCCAACAGGTCCCTGTTTAAATCTTTTGCAAAATTATAAACACAATTCTGAAGATGTTGGTGGTACCTACATATGAAAGGAATGTCTGTGAGCCCTGATTGGAGATTTCCCTTCTCTCTCTTGTTTCATTATTTCTTTCATCTGTCTTTATTTAGTACAGAATAACAGACACCCATTACAGAAGGACTACATTACTTCTGGGAACTGACCCTCCTTGTAATTGACTCTCTCTGAAGACTGGAGATACTTCAAAATAGAGCCTAGTGATATATCTGTCCTTTCCTATGTTTCCACAGCTCATCCTGTCTCCAAACGGCATAGCTCCGGTTTCAGTGATACGTCCCAGCTGCTAAAAATGCTGTGGCTCTCTGCCATTGTCAAACAACTCAGTCTAATCTCTCTCTTTATCGCTCATTTCCCCTTATTTATACAGGTGCCTGAAATGCATGGGGGCTGAGAGGGATTAAGAATATTACATAATTTGTGACTGTCATTGGCTCTTGAAAACCCGAGCACGGAACAAGGTATAGTCTGAAGGCTTGTGAGGCCACCACCTGGCAGGTCTGCGTTGGGTCAGTGCCTAGGTGGGTGCCTGGCTGGGGAACGCCTTGGGATCCAAGAAAGGCAGGATATAAATGTAAGAAAATATTTCTAATCCATTCAGCTTTGTCATAATAATTGGTCAGCCTCTGACTCCCTTTCAGAACAATATTCATATCCAGAGGCTTCCCAGGAGTTGCTTGCATGTATGAAGGAAATCCTTACAGAGGCCATAAACTTGTATTCCTTGCTTCCCTCCATGCGGCTTGCAACTATTTTCTCAGGATGGTCCAAGAAATCCCTGCCTTTCACTTTTCCACACAAGGATGTCCCACACAGACTGCAGACTTCACAAGAGCTCCCCAAAGTCAAGTGTAAACTACTTTCATCCTAAGCATGTTTACCATATTTTCCGGCGTATAAGACGACTGGGCGTATAAGACAACCCCCAACTTTTCCAGTTAAAATATAGAGTTTGGGATATACTTGCTGTATAAGACTACCCCTCTTCCAACGCACATCAAATAAAATGCACACCAGTCCCGAACCATCTTTTCTGCTACTCCATATTGTCTTGCAGCAGCGCAGTTATTATGTTCCATGGCAAAGTTTACAACTTTAAGTTTGAAACTGGCTTCAGATTTCTTTCTTCTTGCTGGTGGAGCCATGATGGGGTTTTAATTGTTGGACATTTGTATACTGTATGTACCGGTGGCGTGGCTTCTGGTTGGGCTGCAGGAAGCTGCTGCAGTGAATCAGAAGCCGCGGGTGCCTCTGGGTGGGCAGCAATGGCAGGGATGCGGCCACAGCCGTTTTTGAGCTCTCTCCATCGTATGCGGCAATCACAGATTCTCCAGTCCGGCTCGGAAGTTTCAGCACCCGGCGTATAAGACGACCCCCAACTTTTGAGAAGATTTTCCTGGATTAAAAAGTCATTTTATATGCCGGAAAATACGGTACTTAGAAATGTGCACCACTGAGTTCAGTGGAACTTACTTCCCAGCCATTGGCCTAATAGGGATAGCCTAATTGGCAATCCCGGTGCTCATGATGGGTGTTTTCCCCTGCCTGTTTTGCATCAATGATATACATTGCACCAAAGCCCATCAATGCAGTTTTAAGGACTTGAAATTCTCCCGGGCCTTTTATGGGTAGCAGCAATTACTGGCTGTGCATTTCATCAACTGCACCTGTTCCAAAGGTCCCAACCCTTTTCAGAATAGAGGTGTCTGCACAATCCTTAACTTCAACAATACTTTTCATGGTCCTGCCCTTGAAGGTGACTGCATAGGGTGGCATTTTACCCCAGAGTAGACGTATTGCAATTAATTGACATAATTTAGCCATGTTCATTAATTTGGGTGGGTCTGCTCTGAGTAAAAGTTAGTTCGCAGCCACCCATAATGTTGCCGCATTCCTCCTGATGACTACAGTGCAGACAAGTGAGGACATGCCCAACATTTTCTTCAGCAGCCACACTGGCTGCTTGTGCCTTTCCAGGCCCAGTTCAAAATGCTTATTTGATATCTTCATGGCCTTAGAGACCACCTCTCCATGCAAGCCCCCAACTCCACCAATCATGCTCTGTTTATCACCATTACACACAAATAAAGTCATCAACATCTACACAGGACTGGCTCTACCATTAAACAGAGTGAGACAACCACTTGAGGCAGCAGATGCACAGGGCCAGCATAGCAGCTGGTTATTCTTCCTCAGACCTTCAGCCATTCCCCTCTGTTGCAGCATGACCTCTCCTGGGCCCTCAAAACTGACATGGTGCTTCAGGTGTAATGAAGCTTGCTGTCCCATTCACCTGTGTTGAAGTAATATGCAGCTGTAAGTCCAATCAGCGTCTGTATATGGAATGGGAAGAGGGCACTATAAATTGCTCCAAATCACCTCCTCCTCACAAGCTAACTCTCTTTTCTGCGCACACCCCATATCCACATCAGCATTACAAGGCCTGCATGACATCAGCAATTCCCTGCTCAAATCATAATTTCAGTTATGCTCTACCTAAGTAGCTCAAGGGATGCTGCAAGGCTTGGGAAATCAAAACAGACGGAAGGAAGCATTTCCAGTCAGATTATTATTATTATTATTATTATTATTATTATTATTATTATTATGATGCTGGAATAGTCCTGAAGAAATATTGCAGCACCTTTTAGCAGTTAAAAATCCCATGTAGAATAGCCAGGTACCTCATTAGACCAGCCAGTCAACATGGCAGTTGGTAGTGCACCAAGTCCACAGGTGTAAGCATTTTGCACTGACTGGTCCATTTCCTGATCATGCAAAATACTGAGCGAGGGCCACCTCAGCTTCCCAGAGCAACTGCCCACATATCCTGGGAGAGGATTGCCTCACATTTTGACAACCACGGCTTCTTCCTTTCCTGATTGCCTCAGGCTCTGACATGTATATATGTTTCTATGTGAGAAAGTTTGCAGTGTTTGCGTAGCAACTTCTCTCAGTCACCTCCAAGACTAAATCAAAAGTGCTAGGTGGAGGTACTTGAGCCAAAGAAATTACAGCTAGCACCTGGATATAGTGCTATGCAGTACCTTTTAGTATTTTCAGACTATCCCTAACCATAACAAGGACCAATATGTCCCAAGGGCCTTGTAGGGTAAGGTTACCAGATTTTCCCCAATGAATCCGGGGACACACTTCAACTTCCTACTAAATAGATGGATTTTGTCAGGGGACTGATTTGTAAATCCGGAGACTGTCCCCAGGAAACGGGGACGTCTGGTAATCTTATTGTAGGGATCAGACATACTGATTCAATGCAACCAACCACTGCAAAACCCAGGCTGGACCTAGAGACATCAAAAAAGCGTTTCAGGAAAATGCAGTCTAACCTTCATAGTGCAAAATCACATTGGCAAAAGATGGTACTCCACAGTGCCATCTGGTGTCACAGTGTTATAATGCATATAAAATGCTTTTTCTTTACTAATGTTGCTGAGTCCCGAGTCTAGAAACGCCCTTATGTGGTAAAGGGACAGGGATGTTCTATAAGCACAAATCAGTTGTTCTGAAGTAATCATTTACAGTCATAACTGCCCAGTCTAGAGCCTGGGGCGCATTCAGGCTAACCTCTAGGGATTTTATCGCAATACCCAAACTATAGTTATTCTGCCTAAAGCAAAATAGCACTGAAATTCACCTTGAGTGTACTATTAAGAAACAGCAAGTCAGTGTTGTATTCTTTGAGTTTGATAAGGATCCCATAGGTTACCCAAAGGATACCCAGAGATTGTAATAACCTTATTCATAGGACCAGAAATGCTATAAGGGTATGCCCAAAACCAATAGCAAGGTACATGCCACCAGTACTGTAAGGTCCGCTGGGTGGTTGCTAGTGAGTAAACAGCCAAAACTCTGTCCTGTCTTTTAGCAGTTTTATTGTGCATACTATTTACAGTGCAGAGCTACAAGTTCATGTCTGTATCAGTCACTCGCAGAATCCGGGAGTGGCCCCTTCTGGCTGTGACCCCAACGTAAGAGTTTCGGTATACGAAATCTCCGTCTCCCCTCCTTACATTTCACCCCTTTGCGCACTTGGGGCAATGGAAATGGCGTGTTTCCCCCCTTTCCCGCTGGGCGAGGGGAGTGCAAGCTCTCTCCAACATCCCTAGAGCCTCTGCTCTCCAGCCTCTGAGCTGCCTGCCCCTCCCCACTGGAGACATCGCTGCTTCCTCTGCTGGAGGAGGAGATGCTGCTGGTAAGGTGGGGTCGGGGCTCTCTGTAACATCCGGAAAGGCCTTCCACCACCCTGTGCTGAGCCGGGGACAGTTCCCTGACAAGTACTTACTGCAGATTTGAAAGAAACATGGCAAGACTTGCGCTTACCACATAATAAAATGGCAGGCCAATAGTGGTAAGACCTTTACCCAACAGTGACTGGCAACAAAGAGGAGTCTGATAGCACCTTAAGAGGTATGTGGTCAAATTCAAATCTTCATTCAGCCAGTTAAGGTTGAGCTGTAGGGAAGTGTCAGGACCCACGAGTTTAGCCAAGTAGTCAACATCAGGGTGCAAGGCCTGGAGAACAAGACCCAGAGTTGGATCAGAGGAAGATGTTTGTATTCATCGACATAGCCAAGGGGAGCCAGGGAGGGGCAGCTGCCCCCACTAAATTAATAAAAATCAATAAAATACATAGCTAACTGAGGTTCTGCCCCCCCCAAAAAAAATACTGGCTATGCCCATGTTTGCATTGCCTCTGCATAATTACAACCACAAATGGTGAGAAGGCTCCTGCACTCAGGTCCTTCTTATGGGCTTCCCATAGGCATCTCTTTGACCACCATGAGGACAGGATGCTAGATTAGATGGGCCTTTGGAATGATCCACCATGTCTCTTCTTACATTCTTATGAACAAACCAGGAGCCACACTTGAGAAATACACAAAAACCTCCAAGCTAGGAAGACCTTGCTGTTCAGGCAAAGTCTCATCTGAAAAGAGGGAGCCTTTTAGCACCTTTCCTGTTCAGGAAGGTCTAATGGTCAGGATCTCAGTCTGGATCATGAGAATACACCACTGCCTAGAAGATGTTCCAAGCTCTGGTAGTTCACCAGCTTCTGCATATAGGTGCAGCTGCACATAGAATCACATCAAATCAAAGTTTCCTGGTTCTGCTTCAGCAGCTCCTGACTTCCACGATGTTCACAGGACAAATCTGACCTAAAAACTCTCAGGCTAAACTGTTTCACAGGCATGTGAAGGTAAAACTGGGAGTGATGCGGGGAGGTTCATGTTTGCTACCCTGGAGGAAATGTAATTAATAAAAAATATATACCTGTAGGCCACAGTGCTGCAAATGTTCGATCTGCCATCATGCATTCTACAAAAAGTGATTTGAGGATCACAGCTAGAAGAATTAGTGTGTGTTTATATTTCACATCAATAACTTTTCTGTGCTATAGCTTTACTATCACAAAAGTTCACTGTCCTCTGAAAGAAACACATTTTCTAACTGCTACTACTACTACTACTACTACCACTACTACAATGACTTATTTGCATTTCAGAACACCAATGACAAACACAATGCATATTATTCTTAAATATTTGGAGATATGCTCTTGCTACCACTTCACCCAGGCACTTATAATGGTGTGCTTTCTTCTATCACAATAGATGAATAAGACATTTAGGGCAAGCTGTAAAGGGCAGAAATCTTCCATTCTCCACTTCCTACCAACATGGCAGGCTTCCTTTTCACAATGTTGGAAACTGTTAAAAGCTGCTGAATAGGAGTCACCAAACTCCCTTCATTCTGTTATGAATGCCGGCTCTCGTGTGTTCACTGCTGATTAGACTACATTATTTCTATGATCCTATTGGGCTTCACACAAGGCATAGAGGCACTTGCCCTTATTTGAAACTAGCAGACACCAGGAGAATTTGCTGATTGCTAATGAGAAAGTGAAGGTTTTGTTGATATCATCTGGGACATTCTTGCTGTGGTCTGCTATTAAGATCTGGAGCTCTACATAACACACCATATTAAACAGGCAGTGATTTTATTATGGGATCAGTATAACTTTTCATGTCTGTTGTATTCCAAAAGCGTATGCTGAGACACCTTTTTCCCCCAGAATATGAAACATAATACCGTGGTTCAAGCTGCATTATTTAAAAGGGGGCAATGTGGTTCATAATGTTACATTTATTGCATACTCTTTAAGCCACTTGACCCATATAAATATTACTATAGAGTTGCCCTCAGTTATTAAATTCTTATTGCTTATAAAATGGGCAGCAGGAAGTATATAATCTATAGAGTAAGGTGTGTTTTGATCTGAGTGCTTTGGAGAGATGAGGAACGCTAGGAACAAATGGGTTTCAATTCTTTCCATATTCTGAAAGCATGTATTTTTTTCTGGCTTTAAGCAACCAGCAGGTTATTCATTCAATTATGCCTCGGTGTGCCAAACAGCAGTTTGACTCTTGAGGGTTGGAAACAGAAAATTCACGTCTTCTGAGAAATGGATTTCAGAGACTTTTGCCTTGCTTTGGATGGGACTGGCGGCATTGAAGTCGAAACCTCAAGATACATTCCAGCCTGACGACAGGAAATGTCCCTCTGATTTTGCTGTGTGTTTCTGTAGTGTCCTCAACAGTGATTGCCTATGCTCACTTGTCCCCCCCCCTTCCTGGGGAAAAAACACAAATCCAGCCGCAACATTTGGGAAGTGTCAGTGTATATACAGAGAACTCTGCTTTCCCTTCCTCTCATGAATTGACTAGAAATGTATGGAGCAACTGTCCGTGTCAATGACTTTTGTCACAGCCCTCTAAACACTAGGGTTATCTTTCCAAGAGGGGATACAGTTATTCAAGCCGGCCTTGTTTCCACCTGGTTAGGCTAGCTGAGAATAAACCAAGCCCAATGCTTTCTGGAAGCATTGCTTGTAGAACGGAGTTTTCGAATACATTTCCTTCCCATAGCTTTCAAAGTATGTTCTCTAAGAGCACAAGGCACATTCTCTCCCCCTCTCCTCCTCCTCCTCCTCCTTCTCTCTCTCTCTCTTGCTTTCTCACGTATGTGTGTATTTATATACCAGACAGAGACAACAACATATTAACATAGGTAATTTCACTTCAGAGTTGCTAGGGCCAGCACCTCCAGACCTAGAGGTTACTGCTGTCAAAGCGGGACCTTTTTCTTCCTGTCACTCCTTTCAGAGATGAAGGAAGAGATTTCCCTTAGCCTACAGCATTTAGCGTGGAGACGCTCTACCACAACATTTTGAAACTATAGAAATCATGAAGCCAGCCTGTGACCTTCCATTTCAGTGACAGTACAGGAATCCCTGGAGCGGCGGAGGCATCCTCTGATATTTGGAAAAGTGTCATGTTTTCTTTACAGAGAAAACTGTCATATTGTTGTTGGCATAAAATACAACACTTCCTGGAGTTGTGATTTCCTTGTTTGCTACAAAATGTCACCTGGGCAACTGACATGTTGTGTGTGTGTGTGTGTGTGTTTGTGTGTGTGTGTCGGTTTTTTGTTTTTGTTTCTTAGCTTAGAGCAACTCGCTACTTATGATATTCAAATAAAGTAGCACTTGATACTCCAAAGCCATACTGGAAAGGCAGATGAAATTACAGATGTCTAAAATTCTTCCCAAAGATGCATGGGGTGTTGTAAAAGATGCAGATCCCTGCTGGAATTTCATTGATACAAGCTAAATATAGCTCTCGTATCATTCGCAATGTTTTTATGTTCTGTAGTGAAAAAGAATAAAATACCAATACAAGCCTGTGAATAATTATTCAGAGAAATGACTCCAAAATAAGCAATTCATAACTGTTAATTTTGTAACATATTGGAAATGCTAAACCTGCTCCACCTTCAGCCAACAGATGCAATTAGTTACTACTTACTCCCTCCAAATATATTTAGTTAAGGACATTACTGTGGAATGGCTTGTTTTCCTTAATCATTTCAATTTGCTTAATCAGTATTAATATATGTCAATCTTACACTTTTCCCTAAGACTCAACCTTTTAAATGTGTCAGCAACATTTAGGGTTAATAACCTGTAAACTAACTCTCTCTTTCTCTTTCTCTCTCTCTCTCCTCTCTCAAACACACACACACACACACACACACACACACCAGGAATGAGAGAACACCCAGAAAGCAAAATCAGCAAGTCTAGTTGTCCCAGATGACAACCACTAAAGAAAAAGAAAAAAACCCTCTCCTGTAAACATTTCCAATATTATCAAACCCAGTGAAATAAAATTTCATTTCTTAATTATGCAGTTTTGTTAAGACAGCTGAGTTGCTGCCCCAGTTTTACCACCATTCAGAACAAGATGCCGAAATAAATGACTATTTTGCCACTTTCTTTGACCATGCCGGGGCATTTGTTATAAGGGTACTCTGGTCTCCATTTTCTGTTCCTGACTCTCAAGCTGAAGTAGCAGTGGCCATAAGCCTAGCAGCTTCACCCCACGGGTGATCTTACACTTCATCCAAACATTAAAACCAGGAGCCATAGTTCCTTATTCTTGCACAACCTAGGAGCAAAGCTGACCAATCAGAAGATGGAATAAATGCTATTGTGACCCAGATCATAAAAAGGTGACAGGAATGGGGTGTCCAACCTTAATGTCAGTGGCACAGTGAAGACTCTGGACTTAATGATCAGACACCCCTCCCTTCACTCTTTAGATTGTAATGTGTATTAATTAATTTCAAAATGTGATAAAGCCAGGCATGCTGCCTTTTGGGGGGGGGCTACTTATTTTGCAGAGTGGGTACATTGACTTCTGTCCTAAAACCTGCCCTGACAGCACCATGGCTTAATATATATAAAGTTTAGTTTTCTCTGCTTTCAACTGTAATTTGAATAGTCTCTCTCTCTCTCTCTCTCTCTCTCTCTCTCTCTCTCCTCTCATTTAAAAATTAAAACAAAGCACCACATTATAAAAATTATAGGTTTCAGTATAAATGCATTTCTAATTGTGGTCCTGTTCAGGAAAATGTTGGCATCATACACTTTACTGTGCATTTCTTAAGAATCATAGCTTTTAAAGAAAAAACAGATTTCATAGGCAATATACTGGATTTTTCAAAAACTAGAACAGATAAAGAGATGCTCAAAATATAGACAGAAAGCAGCTTGAAATTTTACTGGGATGAATTTGGGGCATTTCCTTTATAGAAGGCATATATACTGTAAACAGAGATGTTGTGAAGTCATTTGAATAAAAACAAGCTAATTGTGAGATTGAGTGTTCCAAATTTAGCATGTGTACAATAGTATTTGCAAGATTAGCTTTTTGAGAAAAGAAACAGCTGCAACTGCTAGCTTAGACTTTACGAGCAATCCAAATTTATCATACCGAGCCAATGAAGAAATTTCCTTGTCAGTCTTCCCCCTTGCAGGATTTTTGGCTGCAATTGCACTTTTGCTGAATGCAAATTGGGGGGAAAGATTCATAGAAAACATACCAATTTCTGCTGCTGTTAGGACTAACATGTAGAGATCTTTATTTATAAAGATAACTACCCTTTATATCAGAAACCCAGTTCTAAAATGTGCTCATTTCAAAATGGAAAGATTTCAGGACTGTTGACCTTTCTCATCTGTGTATCTTATTTTTATATACATTAGTGGCTTAAGGCCTTCACTGAAAGTCCAGATCTCATCATGTTATATTCTGCAGTCCTTATTCTGCTAAAATGTATGTTGAGTTCAAAGGATGGGTGTTTTGTTTTGTGAATAGCAGCAGTAGAATCCATGACTCCAGGAAGAGCTCACAGTTGCTAACTTTTATGTGCATCCGACAGAAGCTTGTGATGCTTCATATATCTTTGCTTCACGGCATGTTTACATGCTCAGAACGGAGTGTTCCTTTATTCAGGTTTTTAAAGAGCCACTGGTTGTACTAGAATCAGTGTCTCCAATAGGATGTTCTTGCTTTACACTCTGCTTTCAATTACTTTCAATTTGCCTGTCATTGACAGATATGAGTGAAATTACTGGAATTTTGTAGTTTGTAAAGGAAGGCACAATTTGGTCTGTAACAGTGTATTTGGCTTCATGCAACAGCACTGATAAAAACATATAAGAACGATTTAGTTAAAGTTGAGAGGTTTATTATTATTGTTGTTTTGTTGTTGGTAGTAGTAGTAGTAGTAGTTGGACTTTTTTAAAAACAACTTTCCCACCTGTCCCAAGTTCTCCCTTCCTTGTATGGAAATAGAGGCAATTTTTGTTGCTCATCCTTTCTCATCATGAATCTGTGCTTGCTATATCTAAGGTTCACTAATGATATTTCATTAGAACACTTGCTCATCAAAGGCATTTTTTTAAAGTGGGTGGGAATATAGTTTACAGAATGCAAGACCAAACATCTTCACATTATCATGCAATATATATATATATTTTAAAGAGATTTTTTTAAAACTACAAGCAGTGTGCATGAATTGTCCACATATAGAAAAAGTATTTTCTTAACGTAAATCTATAAGGGGGAAAGGGGTGTTTTGTTATGCTTCTTTTAAGTTTGTATTTTTAAAATGCAATTACTTGCCTTCTAGTAGTGGGGCTTTAATTTCTTCCTTTATAGGAATATATAGTTCTGAAATTCTAAAGGTTTCTGGTGCTTTTCAGCTGTCACCTCAGTTCAAAATCATGGAGCTGAGCAATATAAAATATAATAAATTTAACTTGACCTAAGTAGAGGTTTTGAAAACAGCTTTCAAAAATAATACCTGTGTATTTGTGCTAAAATGTGTGAATACACACACACACACACACACACACACACCCTCTACTTCCACACTGCTCACAAACCTGATTTGTTAAAAATTGTTCTAATGTTTACAATAGTCCAAGAAACATCTACTTTAAAAAAGGAATCAAAGGGCCATGTTTAGATTAACACTTGTCTAAAAATAATATAAAGTGCTTCAGCCTCACATGAATTCCGTATCTTTATATTCACATGTTATGCCTTTAGTATTTGAGTTTGAACGAGAAAATCTTCATTTAGCCAACATGAATATGCAATCTCTGTGTGTATAATGTAACCTTTAGCCCAAATTACAGCTGACCTGCTATTTAGTGCTTGCAGGGCTTTTTCCTTTTCCTTTTTTTTACACCAAGTAAACTTTCCTCCAACAGTTCAAATTTAATCAATTTTTGTTTTGCAGTCTTTTGTAGATTGAGTCTTTTGTTAAGAAAGGACGCCTTGTTTCCAAAACACACTGGAGGCAATCGCTGGCATCAGAGTGCCACCAAAAGGCAGGAAGAGAAATTAGCAAGTACGTTCTGACCTTTACAAAGACAGCTAAGGTTATGCACATAACATTTGCTTGTTTACTTTGTAAAATCAACAACGAGTTGTAAACTCAATGCTTGGTAAGCATCTTGACGCAACTGAAAAAAGAAACATTTGCAACAACAGCCAACAATTGCCAAGTGACATTATTGCATATATTCCTGCTCTTTCACATAAAGCCTGTTATCTGCTTTGCTCTGTATCTATCATGATGCAACTTTAATAACGTTAGCCAAGAATGCGCAGAAAATCACAGCTGTAGCTAGAGGCAAACCCCTCCCTAAAATGAGGTGCTTCTCCAAAGCCTCACCTAGTGAGCTGAGTATTGGCTTATGCGTGAGAATAAGCAAACGAATCGATCCCGGCAGTAGGTTGATGGGTACTGGTCGTTTTGATGGATATGACTGTAAAAAAAAAAAAAAAAAGTCCAGATTGGTTCACAGTGGACCTCATACCATGTCAGCTAAAACCAAAGAGACACAAAAGTGACAGCTGTGGAGAGTACACTGCAGGCAGTCAATGGTTCCTGTGATTTATTGTTCC
>NC_046316.1:39107971-39162971 GCF_009819535.1 Lacerta agilis
GTTATAGGAGTCCCTGACTGAACAATAACATTCACGTCTGATAAGAATGCTGCATTTACTCGTGGTGTAACAGTCACAAGTAAGGTTTGCTTCTGTGGACAAGTCGTTACGATACTTGGCAAAGGAAGAACTGAAACATTTCCTCAATTTGCTTTGGCGAGCCTGAAACGTCGATCCCATTGTGCATTCCAGAAACAGAACAGTGAATGGATAATGTTTGAGAAAACCAGGTTACAATTAAGAATACTGTGATGTCATCAGGAAGACAGGAATGAGTGAGAGAGATGTGTTTAGAATGCTGCATTTTCATTTGGATCATAGTTTACTTAGACAGAATATCTGTGGCAATTTTGAATATAAATTTGACATAATACACAGTTATAGTAATTAGCTCAGCCAGCCCTGCTAACATTATTTTTAAAAGGATGACTTATTTTTCTCAATGCAAAAAAACAAAACAAAAACCAAACATCCTGCTTCCTGCAAATTATTCAAAGCCTTTTGTGCAAAAGCCAGTATTGAAAATTAAGCCGTATAACGTTTCAAATGGCTGGAATGGGTTGTTTAAAACGGCAAGGTAGATCAGCACGGAATAAATCTGGGTCTTCCTTTAATGCCATTCGCATGAGTCACAGCGAGGCAGGAAAGCTGTTGACAAATTAATGCTTTAAGAAAATAAACTATGGTCATGTTGAACACAGAGCAACTTTATCCTGATTAATTTGTGTTGGAGTCGCTCCAGCCCTCATTGACAAAGCCCTGCATTTTGTACAAATGTAATTTCCTAATATTTACACGAGGAAAGCCTTGGCAGTTAAGCTTTGCCTCCAGTGTGAGTTTTGTGGTTAGGGGGAAAAAAGACAATAAAAGTACAGAGAGCTAATTGTAAGCACATTTGGAAGGGGGGGGGGAGATTTTGACTCTCCTCCCTCCACAGCCCTATTAAAATGTGTTATTATGTAGTACTCAAAAGGAGCATAGTGCCAGCCTCCACCTGGCAAAGTTTTAAGTAACACACACAGCATCTAGTGCTTCCTAACAACTGCACTGTTCTAGTTGAACACAACACCCAAAACAAAATTCTTATAGCATGTAACAGCATTGTTCTCTGAAATATTGGCATAAATTCAGATCAACCTGCCTAATCTCGCAGCCCTTCTTATTTTATGTCTTTCTTTAAAGAGAATATTAGAAATTTGTACAACTGTATAATTTAATAAAATCTGAGTGGGAGTAGAACTGCAATTATAGTCTATTGCTTTGTTTTAAGAATATTAAAAAAAAACCTTTAGTTTTAATGAGATTTCCCCCCCTCCCCCATCAGTTTACACAATTTTCCAGATGCAAAATGAGCTTTTGGCTGTAAAATATTTTATCACATTGTCTTACACAATAAAGATTAGATGTTTTCGTGCTCTCTCAACTGCACTGCAATTATTTTTTAGTGTTTGCAAATCATAATATAATTTAAAAACCATATTTTATACCTCATCTAAAATAGTTTTATAGTATTGAGATGGAAAACAAAAATCCCAACAACAACATCTATTTAACTCTTCTTTTAAGTGGTTGTAATATGCTTTGGTGTACTTCCCGGGTTTGGGTTTTTTTATATATAAAAAAGGCTTAGTTGCTCTTGAAAACAAATCTCTCAAGCAGCATCTTTGTAAAAAAAAACACAAAACCCTAGAATTTAATTCCCTTGACTAAAGAACCCAGAGAGCCTGAATGTAAAAATAGTAGCCTTGTCATTTCACATTCATTAAGTGAAACTCAGAAATTAATAATGTAAAATATGCTTTTTAATTAGTCTTACATTCTGCCCAATGTACTTAAATGGGATCAGCAGCTCCCCAATGATTTTTTTCTTAATAAAGTATTAGCCTGTGATGCACAGGGGTTGACAGGTATGATAAACTGGAAAGTACTTTTCAAGGCATATGAATGATACCAAAATAGTACTCTTCCATTTAAATGTAATTAACATCAGGGAGCAATATTACGTGAAGAGAAGCCTTCAAGAATTTTATTTCAGGGGTGGAGATCTTTTTTTCATTTCTTGTTTTATGAGTAGTTTCATGATTGCAGGCATGATTTTATAATTTAATTACCTTTGTTGAAAGCTAAGCTTTTTCTAATAGCCGGGCAACAGGATCATAAAGCACTCTTCAAGTGTATTGAAAAGAAAGCAAATCTCCTTTGATAACTTTACTTAGTAGGAAAATGTGTGTGTGTGTGTGTGTACCTATATCTGTGTGGTTTCCTATAGAACCCCAGCGAGAAATACTCCCCATGTCAATTTCAGATTACCTGCTTCTGCTACTTGTGGTTCATTTAAATATAAAATAAGTTTTGGAACACTCACCTGTAAAGAGTTAGATTCTGGGACAACTATAGATTTAAAAAAAAACACCTTAGAAAATATATCAAGAGTGAGTCACAAAAAAGAAAAAAAATACCAAAAGCTTTAAACAAAGAACAAATTATAACCAACTACCCCCTAGCTTTCTCTCAAAATGACATTGCTTCTCTGAATTGCTATGAAGATAATAAACGATCATTGTTTTTCTGTTGAATAGCATCCCATAACCGTCCAAATGTCAGTTGTGTTTACTTAAGATTGTCTGCTGTCTCTAAGTAACTACATTCCCAAATGAAGCATGTTTAAAGAGTAAACATGCAAAGAGACTCTAGTTCCAGTGAAATGGCCAAAAAAAAAACCTAAGCAATCTTCACTTTCATAATGCAAGAGTCACGCTCAATTTCATAATGCACCCGTTATTATTACTGTAGGGCTTTGTAAAGATGATCTGCCCTTGGGCTGCAAGGGCTTTCCTAAACTCACAGGGAGACATCTATATATGAGGTACGGATGTGATTCATGTAATGTACCCTTTCCTATGCTTGGCCATCAGCACCGAGGTATGGTTTGACTTCAATCCACTTTCATCTCTGTCCTTTTGACATCCCAGTTTTCTCCAAAGCATGCCTCATTTCTAAACACGCACTGACACTGCTATGTGTTTTCACACTGTTCATCTGTTAACTTCTGTTGATAACCACACTGGGCAACGTGTTTGGAAGCATAAAGTGTTTGTGACACTAATGTACTATGCTGCTTGCTAAATGCTTCCTCAAATGTATGTCTTTCGAGCAGCATTCATGCTGATTAAACTTGGTACGGGTGACAGAATCTCTTTCTGTACTTGGAGGGAAACATTCCAAATTTTCCTGAGAGTTTGCTAACTTCTTCATCAACTGCTAAATAGCTGTGGGTTTCAAATAAAGACCCTGGTCAACTTCTCAGTTGCTGTTTTTCATGTGCACTTCCGACTGCTAAATAATGTAAAGTGCCAATGTGAAATGACCCCTTGATTTGTTAGTAAAGATGCTGCTTACAGTAGGAAATAAATATCCTGATGCATGCATGCAGCCGCAAGTCATTACATGAAAGAAAATGGTGTGTGTGGGTGTGGGTGTGGGTGTTTTGAAGGATCCAGGAAAATCAGAACTGAAGCATTTGCTATGGAAACACAGCCATTCTGCTACTTCCCAAATGATCATCTGTCTGGGAGAGTTTGTTTGTAGAACAACAAGTATCTAGCTGGGGGGGGGGGGAATTGCACCGGAATCCACAAAATCGCAACACACACACACACACACACACACACACACACACACTGTGCTTTAGTAGCTCCTAATGCCTTTTGCAACTGAAGCCATTATGTGTGATTCCCTCTCTTTGCTGAAAGTGAAAATGCTTATCTTTGGTACCCACGTACCAAATGTAAGATCTTGTGTAATATTTTCCAATCACAAACAATATTGCATTATTCCCCAGAGGGCTAGTTGATATATCTGTCTATTTATTTATGTGTTCAAGTATCCAGAAACCCATATAATTGATGCGTAGAAATATAATCTGTGCCATTTGTAAGGTTCCACTGAACTTATACTGCACCTGGGGATTCCCAGAAGTGCTATGTTACCTATACAAAACCACCTGCAATTTACTGTTATGGCTGAAATATTCATAGATAAGTCTTATGTAAAGATAATGGCTTAATATATGGGTATAATTCTGCACCCCCAAAGCAACTTTCTGACAGTACAAGTATGCCACTAAAAAGTAAAGACATGTGACTTCAGATATTCAGAAATCTTACATTTGTTGCACTCCAGTTCTTACCATATGTCTTGTATTCGTTCAAATGCTTTACGTTTTGTCTCCTCGTGATTACTTGATGATACCTGAATATTGATGTCTTTAGGAATTATTTTTATCTGTATTTTCCCTCCACCCTACCCTTATATTCTTATTAGGTAAGTCAGATGAATGAAGCACAAGCCCTCATTTGGGGCACCCAGAGATTCAGCTACTGGATCTGATTCACATTTGTTTCATTAAGCAAGTTTTGACTGTCTGCAATCAGACATACATGGTTTAGACTAATAAACTAGAAAGGTACAGTATAAATGAACTCTTATTGCCACTGCAAATATATTGGTCTCAGCTGTTAAAAACACCGAAGGTATACTCCTGGGGTTGTGTAGTACAGTTCTCAATAAAGACCTGAAAAGTTTGAAGTCCCAAAAGCTTTTCAACTCCATAAAGGACAGGATTTGGGAGTCCTATTTATCCTCATGAATCCTCCAGAAACTCATAGTTCCAACCCCAGGGCTGCTCCTCCACCCTCTGCTCATCAGTATGTAAGTGGCTTTCCTGCTTAAATTCTTTCCTTTTTTTTTGTAAAGAAAAACCTGTTTACAGCAAGATTTTAAAAAAATATCTATACCTAGATAATAAAACATTATAAAATTCTGATCCTAAACAGCTGACTAGGAAATACATTATCTTGCTATCAATTGGACTTTCTTTCCAATTAAACACATTTATGGTTGGCTTCCAAATTAAGAGCAATGCTGATGAAAAGTACAAATGACGAATGGGGTGTGTATGTGAGAAATCATTCAGGTTTCCTTTCTTTTTTTAAGCAGAGGAAGATTTGCAAATTTCCATCCAAGATATGTAACATGTTTGTTACCTGAGTGTCTCTAAAGTAAGATATGTATATAGATAAATGGGATGCTTGTTGTTTATAAGAAATACCAATGCTTCAACTATTATTAGAAATGCTGGTTACACACACACACACACACACACACACACACACACACAAAATGAGGAAGACAGAATGCTTCATCCTGAGGATGTGCTTATTCTTTTGGAAGGATCAGCTACACATCCCTTGCACCAGCCCCTTAATGGACAATCCAAGAAATGACATTTGTGCCGGTGCCAGAGGAATTGCTTGTTTGCCAATTGGCTGAAGTTAACATGCTGCAGTGGCCAGAGACAAAGAAATAAAGAGACGCTGGACAAATTCATAGGATACAGTGTGGTGGTGAGGGGAAGATTGTGATCCATTCTGAACATGTTGACCATGTTAATGGCCCCCAATCAATCACTCTTAAGTGCTATTCATCATTCAATCAAAAGAAGACAGAACATGTATATTATTTAGACAAGTTTGAAATCATTTTAGGTTACAGAAGGTCAGGAGAGCCACCTTTCAAATCATCATGAAGAGATAGGAAAATGTTCAGGAACTGTAACAACCCTTCATCTGTGAACCAGGCTAATAGGCATGCAGTAGATTCTTGTGCAGCGCGCTTGCTCAGGGCTAAAATAAATAAAACGGTGCCATTGTAGAGCAGCTCCTACATAAATAATAAGTGTATGAATAAGCCAATATGGTTGTAGGATATTTTGGTTAATATAGTTATCTAAACTGACTGGGAATTTACACACTCTCTGTGACATCTGAGAAGCTTTGCGGCTCTCATTGGACCACAACATCTTTCATTCACCTTTTATTGTCTCTAAGCAGAAGGAAGCTAATCTGGTATTTTTATCAGAGAAGACATAGAAATCATAAAAGAATAAGTGGTATTATTTTGTGGCAGAGGATATCCCCAGTAGCATCTATAGCAGGGGTTGGGGAAGCTGTGCCCCCCCCCCAAGATACTGTTAGACTCCAACTTCCATCAGCTCACTAATGGTTTGGGATGGTAGTAGTTGCAGCCCAACATTTTGAGGGCCACAACTTCCTCACCCTTGATCAATATAGCCTGCTAGTAGAATGGAGGTCCATAAAATGGCAGAAAATGCTTATTATAGTAAGCCACTTTTATACCAAGCCAAGTCATTGTGATATCAGGTGAATGACAGGTGAGCAGCCCTGCCCACTTGTCAAATTTGGTCTATGAGGCTAGATCCTGCTAAGGATCTGGCCTCCTAAGCCAAAAAGGATACCCAGCCTTGGACTACACTGACTAGCCATTGCTGCCAAGGTTAGCAGGGTACTTCACCAGTAGCTTCCAGGGCCTATGGGATGTCCCTGAAGACTTTCCTCAGCTGGAAATAGTGAGGAGAACTGGAGGACAGGAAAGAGGGAATTGGTCTGCTTAAACCCCTAACACATGTCCTGGTACAAATATAAATAATAAGATTTAAAAAAAAAAATCTTCCCTTTATTATACAGAAAAGTTTCAGGAAGGAGGAAACAAGAGAGAAGAACTTTTTGCTTTCCACTCTCCAGAAACCACACACACATACTGTAGCTCTAATTTAACAAGGTTCTCATGACTACTTCTGTACAGCTGCTGCAGCTTTCAAATTATCCTGATGCGGCTTGAAAATTGCATGGAACAGCTAGCAAGTGAACACACCAATGCGCAGTAAGTCCTGCATAGTTTGCACACCAAAGAGACACTGTGGTTCAGATCTTCCCATTTGGATCCTCACATCTTGTCGGATAAGCCTGGTATTTCATCTACAGTTTTGTGCCTGCCTCTTAGCGTACAAAGTTGCATCAGCTAAAATTGACAGCACAGAAGATATTAGGGCTTAAGTGCATGTGCCATGCTAATCTGCCCCCTTGATCCAGTCTTGCATGCAAACATGGTTCTTCCCACACAAATGTACCCTTCCTGTGTGCTTTCTATATTCCTATATTAAGAAGAGTAGAATGGGTTGGAGCCATGGAGGAGTCACTGATCCATTAGCATTTCATTTGAGGGGGCTGATTAACTCCTTCCAAGTGGTGTCCCCAATATATGCTTTGACTTTCTTCTGCTTTACTTTGGAAGAAAAGTTATTGCAAAGAAGGCACTCTCTGCATGAATGCTGACAGTGGGGGACTTGGTTTCCACTGACAGAGAGCCCATGATCTGCATATGTGTATGTGGGGGGTGTATGTGTGCACCTGCATGCATGTGTGCGCTCAGGATATATACGTGAGCAGGCTCACCAAAGATGCACATAGACACACTTGCTGGGTGTCACTTACTAGCAGGTACAGTGGTACCTCGGGTTAAGTACTCTTCAGGTTAAGTATGCTTCAGGTTAAGAACTCCGCTTAAGAACAGAAATCGTGTTCTGGCGGCGCAGCCCATTAGCTAAAGTGGTGCTTCAGGTTAAGTACGCTTCAGGTTAAGAACGGACCTCCAGAATGAATTAAGTACTTAACCCGAGGTACCACTGTAGAGTTAAAGCAAATGGAGAAGATGGGGAAGGGAACTATTGGCCCTCTTAAAGGTTTCTCTTAGATTGGGGTTTGGCATCTGTAGCCTCCCAGCTGTTTTAGCCCCAGGCACTATGGTCAATGATCATGGGAAATGGGATTTGTAGGGACCCAAGAGTTCCCCGTTCCTTTATTTTCTTATGTAGGTGCCTTAATATTATGCAGGTATTGCTTTCTGTTAGAGTAGTGTCCATAAGAAAGAAGAAGAAGAAGAGTTTGGATTTGATATCCCGTTTTTCACTACCCGAAGGAGTCTCAAAGCGGCTAACATTCTCCTTTCCCTTCCTCCCCCACAACAAACACTCTGAGAGGTGAGTGGGGCTGAGAGACTTCAGAGAAGTGTGACTAGCCCAAGGTCACCCAGCAGCTGTATGCGGAGGAGTGGAGACACGAACCCCTGTTCCCCAGATTACAAGTCTAATGCTCTTAACCACTACACCACACTGAAAGGGTTAATAAAAATACTTTCCACATTATAAGGAGAGATTAGGTATCATCTTTGGCTTCCAGGGGATTTTAGTTTGGCAAAACTGTTCTCTGAAACTGAGAACAGTTCAATTCATATCTGTTCAAAAGCCACATTGAGCTCAACTGTGTATGGATGACACCACAAGCCAATGCAGTGTAAACTACCACCGTCATTGGTTTGATAGGAAATTGCATCCAAGATTTTACTTATTGCCCACTTTAAATTGGAAGACATGTAATTTACAAAATCCTAATCCAGATATTTCCATAAATGGACAGCAGATGGGGCTACAAAAATCATCAAATAAAAAGTAATGGAAAACAGCCTATTTCCATTCGAAAAAGCAATTCATTTAAAAAAATAAATAGGATTCTTCTTTGCTGTTTTAAGACATCAATGAATCTGTTCGTAATGGGCTTTTGTAAACTGATTATCCTTGATAATCTCATTAGTTGAAATTATCTTGCTTTTCTAACATGGTAGATTTTTAAATACCTTTTATTTCAGATCCCTCTGGGCATGTTGCAGTGCAATTTACTATTAAGCAACATAATTATCTATCTCAAACCTAAGTGTTTAGGAGTTAAAAGAATCAAGACACAGCTATTGAAATGGTGGAGAAAATGACCCCACAATCTAGATCCCAAACTAGGAAAGAAAAGGTGGGAGGGGAACCTATTTTTAACAGAGAATTCATTAAAAAGCACACCATTTTTAAAAGTAATGATGGTTATGATTATGTAAATGAGATGGACACACTGATCCTAGTAAACTGCTTTAGCTGCTACACAGATAACACCATTTTTATTTATTTAAAACACTTCTATCCTGTTCTTCATTGCAAAAAAAAAAAAACCAATTCCAGAGATGGTAACAATTGGAAGTAGAATTCATATACTACATAAAAACAAAGGAGAAGATAAGAGCAAATGAAATTGCAACAAAGTAAAGGATGCACAACAATCCAATCTGACAGTAAACTCCACTGAAACCCACTTCTTTACCCAGTGCCAAAAGCTAAACAAAGTTGGTGTCAATTGTATCACTTGAGCTGGACAAGTCACAAAACATCCCGTCAAGACTGACTGCTGGACCAGTCCAGCGCAAAGCCCCACTTTGTTCACTGGGACTCACTTCATGGTGAGTATGCACAGGCCTTGCAGCCAGAGAACATTTGCTCTGCATTGCTGATGCAAATATTATGCATCTACCCAAGCCCTAAGATAACCACCAGAGGCTCTTCTCTGAGTTCCCTCTCAATCTGACATATGGAGTGTAGTTGCAAAGGGGAGAGCCCTTTTAGTTGTAGTCCCCCAGTTGTGGAAGGCTCTCCCTAGAGAAATTTTACCTGGCCTCTACCCTGACATCCTTTCAGCACCAGGCAATAACTTTTTTGAAATCATTTCATGCATTTTAACACAATTCTACTGTTATTTAAAATCATTCTGATATTAATATTTGTAATCTTTGCTCTAATGGAGTTTAGATTAAAAAAAAATAACAACAACCCAGAACCCTAATGTGTTTATTTTAGCTTTCCATTCCAGTGGTCTTGTCACTGGCAGTAGGCAGTGTGTGGTCTCAGAATGTGGTGCTTCAGGGATAGGGGAAAGATGGTGGTGTGTCCCACTTCTGGTGAGGGGCCCAATTCATACCCCTCTACTGGGCCAGCCTGACAGCTGGTGCAACAAAAAATGAATCCCTCCTTTCTGTCCTGGACAATAAGGTCCATTAGGGCTATAGATGCAGTAAGGAATCTACTGCTTTGTATCTCCACCCACCCCCACCCCCCGCATTTAGCAATCATAACTTCTCTAAACTTTAGGTTGGTGGCAACTTCGGAAGAACAAACAAGCTTGGGAACAACAAACAGGAGACCTTCTTTTGCCAATAAGCCTTGCAAGTGGAAATCTTTATCCAGGTATGTATCTGGATTGGATCTGAAATTGACTTTACATACAGAATTGCTTTTAACTGGTGTGTGTATATGGCTTTTTATATTAAAAATGGTTTGTATCTATGGAATAGTTTTGGCATTTCGAGTTCTTTTTACTGTGAAATCGCTTTGAGGATCCCACACAATGGTTTCCTTTTTTTCTTTTTGCCTCCATCTTTTCATGGAATCATAGAATTGTGGAGTTGGAAGGGACCATGAGGATCATCTAAGTCCAACCCCATGCAATGCAGGAATCTTTTGCCCTAAGTGGGACTCAAACCCACAACCCTGAGATTAAGAGTCTCATGCTCTACCCACTGAGCTATCACCTGCCATAAATCTTTTGCTGAACATAGTCTGGAGAAAGACTACATTTTGTAAGCAAAAACCTCGCTCTGATCTTTTTCAAGGAACTACCCGGTACATGTATCCACTCAAAAGAAAATAGATATGCCACAGCTTTAAGCAGAGCTCCCAGGCAGTCCTAGCTCCTTAGTAGACTTGTGATACGTTTCCCAGCAATGGCAAGGATACAGCTCGAAGGTGAAGAGAAAGGAATTGACACACGCACAGCTGCCACATCTGGACAATTCAGCCCACGCGTGGGCATCCGAATCTCAGGTGACGGGTTACAGACTTGCATTGGGGTGTACTAATAACACAGGCAGCCAAGGAGCATGCTTCTAAACTTCAAGCCACAAGAAGATGAGCTGCCAAGTGAGAAGTGATTTTATGCTTCTGATAGAGGCTCAAGCAATTAAGAAGTAGAAGTTGTTTTTTAGAGTGAGAGCGAGCGAGCGAAAAGCTTAAATCTGCATTTTATGTATGTAAGTTTGCAGCCGTAATGGGATTATGATGTCAGCAAAGGGAGAGAAGTTTGCAGCTGCACTGGGTTATGGAGGTAGCAAGCAGCTGTTAAAATAGAGAACTAATGGTGATTAATTCTTATTATGTGTTTGAAGATCTCACAATGAGTTCAGGACCCAAACCATCCCAAAGGAGGTGAAATTAAGGAAGAAGGATTTTTTTGTAGAGGAGAAATTGAGGGAGGGCTTTAAAAAAATGTATATATGCCTTATTCTGCCTCCTCTTCAACCACTTTATTAATATTTAAATACTCCAGAAATTGGTGCTTAAATTATAGCATCTACTGCAATTATTACTTACAAAAAGAAAATGGGGTGGGGGGGAAAGAACTTGGGTAGTGTTTTTTATAATTTCAATTAAGTATTATACAGCCTGGGAAATTACCTGAGTCCCACAACACCTACACCTACACACACACACACACACACACACACTGAATAAACTAGGAGACATACATTGAAATTGTTTACCACATACATAGTGAGGAGTAGATGTTTGCACACATTGATTGAACAGAAGCTCCTGCAAAGATCCATCATCGATTCCCAGTGACTTAGCTCCACTGACAGCACCGTTTGCATGCTGTGCGGTGGAGAGATGAACTAATCACTCAGTTGAGCTGGGGTAGCAGATAGTGGGAAATATTATTCAAATGTCTCAGAGAATTAGAAACCTCATTTTGATTCACCAGCCCTTGTCTTTTAATACACTCTCTCCCAGCTTGTTAAACTTAAACCAAAAACAGGCCAAGGTCTCCTCCCCTTGCAAAACTGTATGGGAGATGAATGCAGATGTTTTGGTGTTAGCAAATATTTTAATGCCAGCTTGAAACTGTCCAGCATGGAAGTGTGACAAGCTACTTTCCACTAGTTCCAGTAAATCCAGCCGAATCCTTTTATTATGTGTATTTCAAGCCGTGGGTTTTGACCCACAGGTAGGCCCCAGGGTATTTCTGGGTGGATCACACAATGATGTGGCCCTCCATTTCTTGGGGATTTTATGATGGGGGGGGCAGATTCATCTAAATTACTGGGTGCCAGATCCTTCCCATAATTCCTGGATTTAGTAAAAGCTAGAATTAGATTTCTTTAAACTTTGACAAACATGGAACCCCTCTGGATTTAGTTAAGCTAAGAAGCCAAGCCAGCTTGGCAAAGCTAGCTGGATAGGCCATTATTGGGGAAACCACCAGAAGGCAAAACTGTCAGGCAAGGAGGAGTGGAGCTCCTTCTTTGCTGGGTGCTAGTGGGCAGAGGCTGAGGGTTTCAGCTTTGAATGACATAGGCTGGGGCGAGGTCCTTGGAATCAGTTAGCAGTGAGAATGTGAAGGAGGGAAAGAACTCCAAGTGAGCCGAGATTGACAGGCTGGAACAAAGAGACATAGATGATGGCTTTTTGGTTGTCCTTTGAATCCAATGTTGGGTTCGAGGGGTTTTTTCTTTATCCTGCTGCTCTTTACTGCAAAATTGGGATGATCGTCAATTAGGTTTTCTGCAGATTGATGCTTGTTCCAATCCAGCAGTAAGCAGAAGGTTTGGGCCCCTGACATCACAGGGCAAACGAAAATGTGGATGGGTCCTCACCCACAGTTATCTAAGGTCCAAGACACACTACAGCTGGACAAAATCACTCAAGGAGGGTACAAAGCATGACTGGTGAGAGCCAGGGGAGAAGCAGAGCTGTGACTGAAGGCAGCTTCACAAGCTCAGAATTACACTCACACTGTGGAAGACTTAAAGGTATTTCTTTCCATGCCAAGTAATGAAGAGATCTACGACCACTTTAACTTCAGCAATGAAAAACCTGTTTGTGCCACTATTGCTAAAGTAGGTTGTTAGGGGGGGGGGAAACCTCTGTTTCTTTTCAGCATTTTCTGCTGTGCACTGTCATCTGAACAATGATATATTTTTGGTTGGAAGGGATCATGTATTTGGAGCGTCTAGAAAGAGAAAAGGCTGTGAAGGTTGTGAGGAACGGCTATAGTGCTGAGAAGGACTGAACTGGCACAGGCTGTATCATGGCAGGGTTCCAAGGCCTAGAGGGGAATTGGGTGAGCTAGTTAGGGACCCGGTTGATGTATGATCGTATATTGGAGAGAAGAAAGGTAAGAGTTGTGGATTATAACAAAAATTGGCTGCCAAGCAGGAGAATGGAATTAAAAGACCCGTGTCCCGTTTTTCTTTTGTGCTTCGCTTCATTCTTTACAACTTAACCTGAATTTAGAGCAACATTGAGTTGCAGACCTAACCAAATTTGTAAGCATGCTTTACACCAGATATGAAAGACAGAAACTTGGGACTGAGCAATGCTGACATTTTATCACCAATAAGCATATGAAGTATCTTGGAAGTGCTGCTCTCTTCCCGTTCTGGCATCATCTTTAACCCTCCCAGAGGCGTCTTTATGGTTCCACCATCTATATGACCTGTTCGGAAGAGAACCTGTCAGATCCCTTAGTCATTAAGCAGTGACTTATTGTGCACAAGGCACTGTGCCCAGGCACATACCCCCATTTCTTTTTTCCCAGTGGAGGTTGGTTTATTAGGGCAAATGAGGCACTGGCCCACCAGTTTAATTCTGCTCTCAGTCAGTCCCCACCTGCCTACCTACCCTCTTCCACCCAGTTCAGCAGGTGACACTGCCTGTCAGCTGTTGCCATTCTAAAACTCAGCAGGGAGGAAGAGAGGGACAAAACTAGAAACAGCTGGCTTCACCTCTCATTGGATCTGCCTCTACCTCCTTTTGGCCACCCTGCATACCAGTCCCAATGGGTATCAGCCACTACTGTTTGTTCCTCTGGGGTTTGTGTTGCAACTAAGCCCCTTGATATCTTTTCAATGCAATGTACACTCTCATAAAATGCCAGTGAATGGTCTTTCAGAATTAAGGCTGTCTGTGAATAGCCTTTAAGCACTGTTGCCAAGCCTACATGTATCCCTGACCACATACCACAAACCGGCCTAGTTTGCACATCACAGTAAACAATGGCTTACTGGACCACTCAGACATTTAGAATCCCAGAGAGGAGCTCACAGGGAATTTGCTCATCCCTAGATTTTTTTTACTCCCATGCCTGCTATTCTAAGTCAAGGTTTGCCATGGTATGTTATCCCAAACTAGGCTTGTGATAAAGCTCTTTTCTCGCTAACCACAACCTGTCACCAAGGTTTGTTCTGTTCCCTGGGCCCATTAACTACTCCCTGGAATCACCAGGTCAACTTCCCAAGCTACATCTCATAGGCCAGGAAGGGGTAAGTTCAAGATCACAGAGCATAAGCAGAATTCATTCACATGTTTTCTACATGTCACTGTGCCTCTTCAAATGAAATTGATCCCAATCTGTATTCAATGGTCCACTTTTGTTTGTCTGTTCAGTCGTTCAGTCGTGTCCGATTCTTCGTGACCCCATGGACCAGAGCACACCAGGCACGCCTATCTTTCACTGCCTCCTGCAGTTTGGCCAAACTCATGCTAGTCGCTTTGAGAACACTGTCCAACCATCTATACAAGTCCAATAGGTCTACAGCAAATGTGACATTAAGGTCTCGCAGTACTAGCCATTTCTGACCAGCTCAGACTGGCACAAGGCTAGTGGCAATTTAAAGTCACTCAACAGCTGCAAGTTGCCTTAAAAAAAACTTGATCTGAAGCAGCACAGCAGAGGAAACGGTGTTTCCAAGAGAGGCTATGCTTTGGAGCAATATATAGCATATCCTCCAGCATGCCTCTCAATAATGTGTAATATTATCCATGGCAGAATCTTACCTTATATGCCTCATGCACACATGCCCCCCACTCTGAATTTATAAACAAAAAAGGAGATTGAAAGAAACAGCCCCTAGGGAGCAATCTGAAATAATTACTTGTTGTCCACTGGACAAAATTTCTTCCTCACATGAAATGTTGTATAAGCCCTGCAGGAAATCGTGTATATTCATGAAGCAAAAAGTACAGGGTACCCCTTTAAAAAGAATGTATTGGTTATGAGCCAGAGCTGAGGCTGCACATATGAGCATCTGTATTTCCAAATGTTTCCTCTAAGAGTTGTGGAGACATCTGGTTTCTTCGGCTGGCACCATATCCTGTTGATGTCACCCTGGGAACACAGTGTAGGTGGAATCACTTCATTCATTTGCTTGGGAGCAAGAAGGAAGTAAATTCATGCTAGAGGAACATAGTCAAAGCTTTGGCTGGCTCTCTCAAACAAAGATGTCAAATACACCCTCTCACTCATATATACATCTCCCTGGTCCTCTCTGTTCTCATCTCCATGCACAATGCAGCTGGGCCACCTTATCCCACCCCACCCCCCATCATTTTGCTTCCTTGGACAAAAAAATTTGTTTCTGGATTTTCACTTTTTGAAATATGGCAACCCTATATGATCTTTTCTACGACTAAGCTCTGGTCCCTTCCCAGCACGTAGCATTTAATCAGTGGTGGACCTTGGGTCTCAAATTTCAGCGGTGCCCTGTGCGACGCCAGAATCTGGTGCCACTCTGCCTCTTGCGTTCCATTCTAAATCATACCTGTGTTGGCACCCTCAAGGCTCTGCACCCAGTGTGACTAAACCAGTCATGCTCTCCTAAAACCACCTATGACTTTTTGTTCCTGTATGTCCTGTAGGAAGTTGGTTCCATCTGAACTTTCTCAGCAACACTTCACACATATATCAAAAACTAAGGGAAGAAAATAAGCAGGGGCCAACAGGAATAGCGATGGACTTAGAAAGATGACTAAGTGTGAAAGTAAGAATCCACGTTTAGATTTGGATGGTGAGTGAATAGCATTGCACTCAAATGGATATTTCCTCGTGCAGGTGCCTGCATATTTGTTGTTGTTCAGTCGTTCAGTCGTGTCCGACTCTTCGTGACCCCATGGACCAGAGCACGCCAGGCACGCCTATCCTTCACTGCCTCTCGCAGTTTGGCCAAACTCATGTTAGTAGCTTCGAGAACACTGTCCAACCATCTCATCCTCTGTCGTCCCCTTCTCCTTGTGCCCTCCATCTTTCCCAACATCAGGGTCTTTTCTAGGGAGTCTTCTCTTCTCATGAGGTGGCCAAAGTACTGGAGCCTCAACTTCAGGATCTGTCCTTCTAGTGAGTACTCAGGGCTGATTTCTTTGAGAATGGATAGGTTTGATCTTCTTGCAGTCCATGGGACTCTCAAGAGTCTCCTCCAGCACCATAATTCAAAAGCATCAATTCTACGGCGATCAGCCTTCTTGATGGTCCAGCTCTCACTTCCGTACATTACTACTGGGAAAACCATAGCTTTAACTATACGGACCTTTGTTGGCAAGGTGATGTCTTTGCTTTTTAAGATGCTGTCTAGGTTTGTCATTGCTTTTCTCCCAAGAAGCAGGCGTCTTTTAATTTCGTGACTGCTGTCACCATCTGCAGTGATCATGGAACCCAAGAAAGTGAAATCTCTCACTGCCTCCATTTCTTCCCCTTCTATTTGCCAGGAGGTGATGGGACCAGTGGCCATGATCTTAGTTTTTTTGATGTTGAGCTTCAGACCATATTTTGCGCTCTCTTCTTTCATCCTCATTAAAAGGTTCTTTAATTCTTCCTCACTTTCTGCCATCAAGGTAGTATCATCAGCATATCTGAGGTTGTTGATATTTTTTCCGGCAATCTTAATTCCGGTTGGGATTCATCCAGTCCAGCCTTTCGCATGATGAATTCTGCATATAAGTTAAATAAGCAGGGAGACAATATACAGCCTTGTCGTACTCCTTTCCCAATTTTGAACCAATCAGTTGTTCCATATCCAGTTCTAACTGTAGCCTGCATATACAACAAGGTCATATACAACATATTGCATATACAACAAGGTAAAACTGCACAAGAGCCTATTCCAACTGCCTCCAACATCATTAGAGAGATATCTAGTGAGAACCTTATTCTCTGTTAAATTGTTCAATAATAGCCTAACAGCCCTTCTTCCCTACCAGGAAAAAATGACATGCTTAGATCCAGCTGTTGCTTTGGTTGTTAACATTATCCGTCATTTTATGCTGGAGAGAGACGTGGTAGCAAGCCGAGGGCGTTCCTTCACATCTGTTAACTAATTTTTTTTTTACCAGGATGCAGAATAAACAATTCCAGAACAATGAACAGCAAAAAGGACTCCAGCAGGTTGCCAGTCTTATCCTAACCTTTCTCACTTCTTCATTCTGCCTTTCAGAACAATGTAATTATTAAGGACTGACAATGTGGCTTTTTTATGGGAGCTGGTGCTGTGTGCACCAGAGTGTTGCATTTTTAATTATTATAATGTTAAATGGTTTTAATTGCTGACACTCTGCTTATTCCAGGCACTTTTGTAACATTTATTGGGGAGGATAAAGGCCAAAGTTTATTTATTTTTACAATCTATAATAAATCAGGACCCTGAAACAACAGCAATTGGCTTGATGTTCTGAAAAGTGATTGTGTTATACACAAACTGCATATTATTCCTGCTCTGTAAGTGATGTGAAAAGCAGAACTGAAGTCCTTCACAAAAATGTGATCATCTTGCTTAATAACAACAGATGCTCAGAGCAGTGGCATTTTGAAAAGAGCTCTGTAGGCTACTAGTTATTAAATGGCAGGACATTTGGCATCCTCTAGCATTATAGCATTTGAAAAAACCATAGAGTCACATCAGCAGGCAAGGAGACAGCAAGAGAGAAATTTAACCCCTCTATGCTCTGCAATGCAAAATTCACTCCATTCAGAGCCAAACCAACGCCCCACACATCAAAAACAAAACTAACCTGGGAAGAACGCCTGCTCCAGAAACGAAAGTAAGCCAACAAGGCTGAAAGCTTTAATAATTTATATGGGTAATGTGTTTGTTGGTTAACTAGCACCTCACAATTTTAATTGGTGAAGACTTACTCAGTGGGGCCTCTACTTAGGGGCACATGGATTAATTTCGAAAGCTAATTTGTTTCTGGTGTGTTACTGTCACAAAATGAAAACGCAATTGTTGTAGTTGTAGCTTTTGTTCAGGGACAACTCCAGATTTGAGGAGTACAGTGCATTGCCATCTGATATGGTGCCCCCTACATCACAAGGTCCTCCTGATAGGTATCCCTAGCAGTGGTGGCAAGGGCAACAGGCAACAACACACTGATCAGCACTAGGCAGCTGAATCTTAGGAGCTGCCATTTTGATTCCTCATTTTGCCCTGGAGTGATGCTATAAGATTCTATTCAGCGCTAGAATAACAACAGCAGCAGCAATTAATAATATTTTAAGCAGCAGAACAGGCATCAGAGATGCTGATAATGCACCTATTTTTATTAATTAAACAGTAGGATCTCTTCTGCTTCATCTAGAATGTTAAAAAAAATTATGGAATATGCAACTTTATTAAAATTTAACTGAATATTCGTTTTAAAAAGTAAATTGCTTGGTAAATCGCCTTGATCTCCTACAGTTGGTGGAGGGAATGTGGAAGCTGACATAAAAAAAATTGGGGGTGGGGGGAGGAAACCTCTGCCTGCTACTTTTTAGAAACGACTTTGTCTATCACTCAAAAAGAGGTAGTCTCTGATCTGATTAACATGCATTCACGTCTGTATCATATAGTTATATGTGTGTCGGTTATGCTAATTATAATCATCTCTATCATTTGTATTATGGATGCAAGTTCAGCCCCGCCCCCACCAATTCACATGCGATTGAGGACTGTGATCGTTTCTGCTTTCATGGCATTATCTATGGGATCACTACTCCGCATCACATCAGCTCATCCGCATAATATTTCCTCCAGCGCCTCTCTTTTACCATTGCTTTTTGTCATGGATGTGCACATTAGAAAAAGTTACAGAAAAGGTGATGTGCATGAACAGAAACTAAGTGACAAGTGTTAATAATTCAGATGCTTTCATGTTTTTATTTTTATCAAAGTTGAGCCAAGTGGCCAATTAGTTTGCAAATTCATCCAAGCAGGAGCTGTTTGGATTCCGCTCCGCTCCTCCTCTATCTCTCTAGCGTGATTTGTCTCCTTTAATGTATCTGGTGCTCTCACATTCCTACCCCCACCCCCACCCCCACCCCCACCCCACGACATCCTTTGTTAAATTCAAGGAAGGATTTATTCTGTTTCTGAGACTTTTTATGGCTCTTTAATAAAATCTTAAGGACAAGGAGTTATAATGGAAGTGCTTATACACCCTTAGTGATGGCATTGCAAATGGTGCCGCTATAATTAAGGGAGTGTTGTTGTTTGTTTTATGCTAATCTGCCTTCAGTGTGACAGACTGTCACCTGCATGGGGGGTAACTTTCAGCTCTATATTAGCCCATATGGCACGAGATGACTTGTAGCTAAGCTAGGGCCTAATTATGAATGAGTTAATAAAACCAAGCAATGTCAGTCTGGCCTTTTCTTCTGGTGTTCTGCCGAACCCCCCCCCCCTCCCCTGAGTGAGTTCTTTCCTTTCTTGCTCTCTTAAAATGATTTTCAGGTTTGTTTCTGAGTGTCATTGTGCAGCTTTATGCCTAAAACTCTTTAATCCCATTACCCCCCTTATTGTTCCAATTTAAACATCAGATCTACACTATTAACGCATCCCTTGCCATTCTTCTGGGTGGTAGTTTAATCTGCACATCTCTTGATTCGTCACTTGCATCAGGGGTGGAGAACCAGAGACCCAGGGGCCAAATCCAACCTTCCAGGTCTCTCTGTCTGCTCCTTGGGACTGCTCCCAGGCCACACACACGCACACACACACACACACACCACATCCTCTCATTCCAGGGGTGGGAGGCACCAGCTTGGAAACCCCCAAGTGAAGAAAACTTAGAGCCAGGGAGTTGGTGGTGGGATGACAACAAGTGGTCAGAAGGAGAAGAGGGAGAAGACTGGGAGGAGGAGAGGTCGGAAGCTGAATAGATAACAAGGTTTAGTGAGCAGGAAGAGTCTGTGGCAGAGAGCAGTCCAGAAGCAATGGCAGAAGCAGATACTGGAGAGGACAGGAGCCAAGAGGCAGAGATAAGGCAGGCTGCTTTCCCAGAACCAGAAGAGGTATGAAGAGGGAGGAGCAAAGTTAGACAAGGCAATAGAATATCAGATTGCTTGGAAACCACTTGTGGGAGGAGGAGACTTAGGCAACTGTGAAGAGGCAGGTGCCTTTAGTCCCCCACAACTGCCTCAAAGGGACAAGATCTACTAGGACCAGTTGCTGTGCTCACTAGAACTGGCCTCCTAAGCATACCTTGAATAAGGAGTTAAGTTCGCTGGTGCCGTGTGATTTATTGCTGACCTAATTCTGACACCCACTCCTGACATCCACACACTTTTGCCTCTGGCCCTATCCAGCCCTGATGAGAGGGCCTCTGAAGGTAATTACCAGAAAGTAATGCAGTCCTTGAACAAAAAATGGGGGGTCCCCACTCCTGGCATACATGAATCTGAACTGGCACCTGAAAAATTGATCATAGTTGTATACTTATATGGATAGGAAAGCCCCTTCAGCTCACAAAAGGTTTTTTGTTAATTGAATTATTCTTCAAGTGGGGGTTCAGAGGCACAGAAGGGCCACAGGGGAGATGCAGGAAATAAAGGAGCCAAGGGACTTTGTTCATGGCTAGGAGGAAAGGGGGAAGATGAGGAAGGGAGAAGAGCTACAGAAAACTAAATATGTTTCAAATAAATATGTTTATTTAAATTTATTTGTATGTATCAAATATGGGGGTTGTAGCCTTATGCACACCTAATATGGGAATGAATCACACTCGTTGCAAGAAACGTCATTCTGAGCAAATGCAAGCAGGATTGTGCTGCATGTCGGATGTCAGAGAATTCTGTCAGAAACGGAAATGGGAGCCACAATTCACATGTTCATCTGGAAATCATGCAAGTGAATATGAGCAATAGTCTGCAAGCATTATATAAACAAATAAGTTATTTTCTGCGTTGCTTTTGATGTTTCCCTTCCATTGAAATGCACTGAAATTCATTATGTAATTATGTTCACTTCAGTCAAGCCTGATGGTGAGACAAATAATGTAGACTTAAGTGGCAACTGAACTGTACCAAACAGAAACAGCGCTGATTGTGAAAAACACAGGGCAGAAATCGCTGCCGCCTTACATCCCTAGTGACAGGCCTCTGAGATGATAGCAAAAACCAGTTAAGAGAAGTAGAAAGGAATGGTTTATATAATCTGACAAAAAGAATGCAATCAATTGAGATATACAGCCAATCTAATAGAAAGATCAGAACGGCTGAAAAAAATATAGGACCCTTTAGTGCAAAACACTTTCCCCACATACAGAAACACGTTGATTCCATTAGTATGGAAAAGGAAAGTTGCTGTCGCTAAGATGTGAGAGCAAAAGGGTGATTTCTAGTTAAACTAACTAATGGAACAAGCAAGTGAGGGTCAACATGCTTGTAAGGAGGCATTAAATTACTTAAGAGAATTAAAGTTTGAAGAAAATTGAGTTTAAGTAAGGAATCTGCCAGTTTCATAGAAACATCAAATTAGACAAGTAAATTAGTTGATACTGCCACTAAATCAGTCCCTGTGCCGGCAGAAAGCAAAGGTCTGACAAAGGTGCACAGCTGAATACTACCAGGAACATTTTGTTGTGATGCTCAAATCTATCTTGTTCAGGTACAAGCATCAAACTAGACAAAGCATACCCCTGTGCTACATATCTGCAGAGGTGGATACGAGAGTCTCTCTCTCATTTGTGTGTGTGGCCCAGAGGCAGAATATGGAGCTTTGCTTGGTAATCCTAAAAGCTGATTAAATATTTTTTCCCATCAGTTGTAATTGTTAAGTTTCTATATGTTCATATTTTGGAAATAATATATTTTTAAAATCAGTCATTCATGAAAACAGTTTTAAATCAAATCTTTCTTCACTTTAGTGATTTATTTAATTACTACTTTTAAGAAACAAAGTTATAAATGGTGATGCCCTATATATGTCTACTCAGAAGGAAGACCCATTGTGTTCAGTGTTACTTACTTTCAGATAAATGGATTTAGGACTGAAAATAGAGGCAACTATCTTTTGCCCATCAACTCATTTTTGTTCTGTTCTAGGTAGCTACATCACCTCCTTCCAGCAGCCTACGTTTATCTCTGCTGCCTCCGAGACAACAAAAGAAATCTAATATTATCACCCACTGGGATAAATCCAATCTTTGTATTCCTTAGTACATCAATCCTAGAAGCTGTCACAAAAAGTTCTGGATCACTCAAAGCAAGTTGAAAGCGCTTAATGCCTCTTAAGACTGGGTCAAACCTGGTAATAAGAACTAGGTATATCTATTACAATAAAGATTATGCCACTTGCAAAAAAATAAATAAATATATGTCCAAGGGATGAAAATCGGTGGCTTTAGACTGACAAGATCAGCAGCCTCCTACGAACAATTGGGGCTTTTCAAACATTGTTAAGCAATTACAAGAGGGAAATAGCATGTGGCTGCTTTCCTTTGCCACCATTACTGCTACACTACACACAAATAGCACAATCCGCTGGGAAATTCTCCTACGCAATGAAAAGGACTTAGAGAAGAGAGGAACAAAACAGGTCATCCACTAATTGGTCCACACACAGCTATGCTGTAGGAACTCCATGCGAAACCATCCAACTCCTCAAATTTCTATCAGTCTTTAAATTAGTGATGGGAGAACCCACCCACTCACCCTCGGGGCTCGATATGGAATTGGTCTCAGTAAAAACAAGCAATTTCCTCCAAACACTGGAAAATGGCTAGTTTTTCTGAATTCTGAATTCAGAAGCCTGGTTGCACTACTGATTCCTAATTCAGAAATATTTTAGTACAACTTCCTTACGAGGCCCTCTTCTCCTGAATTACAGTTCAGTTTCTTTCTCTTTCCTAGTTGTTTTTCTCGGTATCTCCTTGTGTTTTGAAGAGGATCTAAATATCAGCCCATTTAATGACACACAGTGTTCACATATCCAGTTATTGATTGCCAGTTTTTAGACCATTTTCTCACAGTCTCCTGTAGTGAATTGAGAGTGGAGTACAGCTGATAACATGTGCCCTTTTCTTAAACCTAGGCACCAAAACGCCAAGGAGATAATCGTCTTTGGCAATGTTTCTATTACTCAGTTTCCTGTAAACTGTCAGTGATGAGTAGCAAACAGTCAAAGCAGAACACTTGGGTTCTTTAATTCAAAAGAAAACCTAATTCTTTTGTTCAATCACATTGTTTATCACTTCGTCTTTCTTTTGTTTTGCAATGTGCTGTGGATTTTTTTAAAAATAATGCACTTTAAAAATATTCTGGATACACTGTTTCAACATAGCAAAGTTTGGAACTGCAACTATTTTTTCAACCTCGGGGAGTTTGGTTTGAGGCCATGACAAGCATCTACTATATATTTCAGAAAGTTGTTTCACCCCCTACATTGCCTTGTGACTGCATTTGAGTGTAGAGGCAAGATATATTTCCTATTAGTGCAAAGATGTTTGATTTTTGCATTGTCATGTGTTTCACCAGTTCTTCTACCCCTCTACTTTTGTGAAGGTTGGTTTAACAGCCTGAAAGGTAAGAAGCTTCACGTATAAATGACAGAAGAAGACTGCTGTGTAACACAGAAGTTTGCATTGAATCTTTAAGCTTCTGTCTGATCAATAATAAATACAGTGGTACCTCAGGTTACAGACGCTTCAGGTTACATACTCTGCTAACCCAGAAATAACGCTTCAGGTTAAGAACTTTGCTTCAGGATAAGAACAGAAATCGTGCTCTGGCGGAGCAGTGGCAGCGGAACGTCCCATTAGCTAAAGTGGTGCTTCAGGTTAAGAACAGTTTCAGGTTAAGAACGGACCTCCGGAACGAATTAAGTTCTTAACCCGAGATATCACTGTAAGTAAACATCTCACTCTTTCTAAGACTGTCTAGAATCAGCACAGTGTCTGTGAAGATGTAGTACTGGAAAGCTCGTCTTATTTATTTGGTGCACTTATATCCTGCCTTTCTTCCATTATGGAATCCAAATGGACATATATTGTGTTCCCATCAGGCACCAGACCTGCTTAGCTTCAACAAGGTGGCTGTAACATGTGCCCTAAGGCCATACTGCGAGAGCCACATTTTTTCCACCTCTTCTTCTTCTTTTCAAAAGCTGAAGTCAATCAACAGTCATGAGGAAAAGAAAGAAGGCTTTAAAATGACTGAGGATAACATAAAAGTTATATGATTTCTCTGCTTTGGTCTGACCTGTTAATTGAATCTCAAAGTCATGGACAAAATGGCAAGTATAATTGATCGGCCTTGATTATTTCAGATATTTTCAGTTGATTCTTTCTGGGACATGTGAGTTGTCCACCTGTCATGGTTTCCTTGATAGCAAGACACACTAAGTTATATATAATGGAGCATAACCTTGGCTTGAGGTAGGTGAAGTCAGACACAATGTAGAATAAATACATCTAGACAGTAATATAGCATCATGTTCCTTGGCAGCACCAGGAATTGTGATATTATTTATATAAACTAAGCATTTCCTTTTACAGAGAACAATTCATTCACTCGATATCCCACAGCTGGATACTGTAAAAGTATTCTTTTTTTTAGCTAATAGCAACTTGTTGCTTGACCTTTCCTCCCTGTATGTTTAAAAAGCTACTTTAACATAGCACAGCTCACAAAAATAAAAATAAATCCCTGTAGATACAAGCACAGACATGATTCTTTGTAGTACCCTATTGCCAAGGTAGACAGCTGGGGGAAAGTCCCGTCTATCCATTCAGGTGATACCACTCTGACCCAGTGCACCTACTGGATCAATAGAAGTTTCCAGTTTATGCTTTTCAATGCTTGCATGCCTTCAAAGCAAACCAAAGGAACCCTAACCACTCTACCCTACCCCTTTTTTGTAGAGATGGGGGAGAAATGTGTTCGGTCTGCAATTTAATACAAATTTACCAAATTCATACTTCCCGAATTTATGCATGAACGGAAGCATATCTCTCCTTAAAAATTCAAACTTCTAAAAAATAATAATTCTAACTTCTCTGAACTTTGTAATACAGATCTGCAACCAAAGAAGGTGTAAGGAAATGTTCTATCCTGGTCTGGCACTCTAATAGGCTTTCTAAGAGCTAATTAAAATATTAAAAAGCAGAAATTCATGAAACAGTAGGGCATTGCTGTCACAGACAGTATCCTATTTTGGCCCTTAAAAAAAGAAAAAAAGGGTAGGTGAGTGTTTGCACATTGGCAAATTTTCCATTTTGAAAAGGTATATGTCTCCAGGTGCTCCTACTAGCATAGGAGCCAATTCCTAGGGGCCAAGGGGTCTTTAGCCACCCAATAAAATATGTGAGGGGACCAGCCCCCCCCCCCGTTGATGGAAATTACCATTAAAATGGTGTGTGTGCAGCGGTGCGTAATGTGATTGGTTATGCAGGGCAGGGCTTACCTACCCCCTACCAATATTTTATTCAAGTTGGCACCCCTGCCTACTAGGCGACCAGCACTGTCAACGTTGACCATTTGACTTTTCCATTATAGACAGTCTTCTAGCAGTTGCCATCAAATAGGGAGCCATGGGTACAAGGAGTATAAGCCATCTTTGCTAGGTCAACATGTTAACCCCACTTTCTCCATTTTTCTAGAAACTAGGGAGACTACCTAGAATCCCGGCTGATTAGAAATATCAGCAAAACACCATTCCTTTTTTCTTTCTTTTTGTGTTTCCAGTTACATAAAATTTTCCTTTATGGGATTAGTAGATAATGCTCTCTCTCTTTTTTTTTTTGTTTATCTCAGTTACAGTCTCATTGCAATAAACTGAAGAATAGTTAACTTTTGACTCTGCCTCTCATTGCAGATTTATAGAGCTGCCAGATATATTTAAAGAGTAGCAAAGGAAATGGCCATAACGTTTAGTATTCTGCAGTCTTTTAGTGCCACTAATTAAGTTGGTGAAGGATCGAGAGTAATGTTTGTCAATAAAGGATGATAAAAGTCCAAGCTTTGCTATGTCATAATAAAGCCTGAAACAAAACAATTCAGTTTCTTCTGATTGGATGTTCACAGCAGCTAAGCACTAATGAAAAGAAGGTAACTTTTTACAGATAGATAGAGGGGTTCCTCACTTAATGTATAAGTTGAAATGCCTGAAAATTCAAGGAGTAATGGTGGCTACTGAATATATTTGGTCATAATAGTTTAGCTACGTCTTATGGTGGTAGTAAGAACTGTTTTCTCAAGTACTCCCATCCTCAAGGGAATGGGCATTATGGGCTTAAAAAAAAAAACAGTCCACCATGTATCTCTTTTACTATCATAGATAATTTATGTTTCTAAAAGCGTGCATTAACAGCACTATATGTCATACCTCAGGCATACAAATTACACATTTGTGAGGCAGCTTCCAAGTGGCATTTACCCAACTGTACATTTTGACAACTTTTAAAATTCATGAGCATTGCAAACATGTTTTCCCCCCAATCATTTTGAGATGAACAGGAATATTTTTAAAATATCTCTTTATGACACTTTCTATAAGTGGGTAAAACTAGATATAAATGCAGGAGCCCAAACACCTCACGAAATAGTAGAGGTTACACCCAGCTTTCAAAGTTCCCCTGGCTTAACTGGCAAACCACACCTCATGTTAACAACATGATTAGCGAAATACACTGTGCATTAGGAATAAAAACAAAAACCAGGCACGGTGTGGGTGGAATGATTATCAAGATGGCAGTGCACAGAGCAAGCTGGTTTAAACTCTGTGGAATTTACACACAAATATGCAGCAAATAACTTGGGGAGGGGGACACTCCCACCTGGGCCAATGTGAGCTTTGTCCCCTAATGCTAATGATAACAAAAATGGGGGAGATTGTGGAAGAGGAGGGTTTAAACCTCTCCTCTCAACGCACTGCCAACTTGATAACATTTGCCACCATACCTGATAATGCTGTCAAAAAGGCCCTAAGACCAGTCATGCTTTGAAGCCAATAAGGGATATGTGCACCTGCAGCATGGCTTCTGGTGTGACTGGGGGGGGATGTACATCCTTGACCCCTCTATCTTGGTTTACTAATCATGCTCTATGCCATGCGGGCTCCAGGTAGGGGCCCTTGCCAATTGACTCTGGTGAGCCATTACTCCATTTCAATTTCTGTCAATATTCCAAAGCAACACTATGTCAGAAATTAAAATGGCCACCCACTATTGCTGTTATTAGGAGCCTAAGGTGCTAGTAGGCCTTGATAGAGCCCTGAGGCACAGACAGCTACTCTAGGGCGCCAGGTGCTGGTGCCAACCCTGAAGTCATACCTCATGTTTCTATGCAGAACATTGCCTTTTTCTTTGCCGAAACTTCTCCATATTGTTATTCTTGAATTCATAAATGCAGCCCATACCAATTAAATCAGGGCTGACATATAACTTCTTCCATTTGGCTAAGGTATGCAGGCATTGCATATTCAAACAAGTAAAGAGAAGGGATGGTGCTGTGAGCGGGGAGGAAGGTTGGATGATGCCCTGCCAGGCTGGGAACTAATCCATGCCTCCTGTGTTTCTCTATGTAAGCTTCCAACCATATGCCATGAATCCAAATGGGTCTGAAAAGATGAATGACAAAAAGGTTGAAAGAACACAAATCTTCGCAAGCTCTGCTTCTGCAACTGCAAAGTTTCTTTATCCTGAAATCCTGTGCAGTGTTTCAGGATAACAGTGGTGACTATGCAGAGATTTTGCTAACGACGACAGCAACACATGTGAACAGTGCCTACTGCACATGCAACAATCTGCCCCAAAGCTGCAACAACAACAACCACATTTTGACTCCGATTATAACCTGTTACTCTCAAGTTCTGTTCATGGTCTCCTTGTTAGCCACTATGAGAAACAGGATGCTGGACTAGAACAGCCTTTGGTCTGGTCCAGCAGAGTTCTTTTGCAGATCAAATAATCCTTTGGAGGAGGGTAATTTGTCACAGAGGCCAATTCCCTCCCCCTCTTTGAGATGTAAGTGCTTTCCTGGCAAGTGGCAAAATGCCTGCTTTTCCTCAGCCAAAATGCCAGCACTCTGCTGCCAGCAGTCATTGGCAACATAAAGGCAGCACAATTCTCGGTCTGTGAGTTCTGGGTATTTTCACTGTGCCACTCCCAGGATGCAGGGAACCCTCCTAAAGCTTGTGTTTGCACAACTCCAATGTTACTATATAGTGTATACCAATATTAACCATTCTCTCCACCAATGACTCTAGTCACAATCTAATGGGAAATCTGCATTTCTAACTGACAGTTAATGAAGTACAGATTTAATCAATTGCTGCTTTAGACTAATGTTAGTTACTAATCTTTATAACAATATTGAACAACCAAACTGAAACACACAGCCAGTTCTTAATCTAAAGGGAGACATGTGACACTGAGCACACTGCTTCAACAAGTCAGAATTGATTCGGAAACGACTGTTTGCCATCTACACAATCACCACATAGCAACTGCATGTGAACAATTATCTTTTCATCTGCTGCATTCAGGGGTGTATGGGGTGTATGGGGTGGGGGTAGTACCTCTGGTGGGGGAGATGTCATATTCCTTCTGGAGTAGATTGTCCACCTTTCATCCCCACCATGCACTCAGTTCTCACCTATGGCTCCTAGAAGCTGTCACCATGTGACAGCAGTCACACCCCAGGAATGGCTAGTTCGACTGACCAGCTAAACCAGATGAAGCTAGCCAATGGGTCTCAAACCCTTGGTGAGTTAGGGACTCCCCTTGCATCCTAGCCCATCTAGGAGATGGAAAGCTCTGGTCCTAAACCTAAGGAGTAAACCCTACACAAATCCAGAGTGGAGTCCCTAAGACAGTTGTATGGCACCTTGCATGACTCCTTCTGACAACTCCTGCAGCCAAGCTGGTGCCAAACATAGTGCTCTGCTTTCCTTTGGAACACATCTAAGAGGCCAAGAGGTGGGGTCTTGTAATATGGGCAGCCCAGGACCTCTGTGTACACTGCCCAGGCTTGTGTCCAGAGGAGGTCACTTTGGTGCTGCTAACACAGCAGTTTGACTTCAACCCTGGAGGTGCACTCAATTGTCTCTCAAGACAGACTGGTGCCAACAATTCAGCAACATTTTATGCCTACACAAACCCTCTTTTCTGAGTGATTGTCAAGGCATGGTGAAGTGCCCACATTACTATGGCAGGGTGCTACTGTAGACTTAGTATGCCACCACAGTAATCCCCATGATGTTGCCCCAATGAGCAGCATTTAGCTCAAATTGGTGTTATGTGTGTAAGGCTTCCTGTACTTCCTTCAAGTTTATCCCCCCCCCCCGCCATGTGGCTATGCAGTTGTCCAAATCACAAAGTGCCATTTGAAGGACAAAATGGCCCCTTGACAATCCCACCTGTACTGGGAGTCCCCTTCTCTAATGAAGCTGGAAAATGGCAGAGGCAATTTGAGTGTGTCCAAGCATGTTCTTTTGTTTTGACTTAATCTCCCCCCACTCTGGAAGGGTCAAGAGCAGATCCATGTGGGAGTGTTGCTTTTTGAATGTCATTGCTTTTTGTCTCTTATTCATTCATTTGTAGGTCCTAATTATTTACAAGTGAGGAACCAAGATGTTCGGTAAATAACAGAATTCTACAGGGTTTATGCCCTCTGCCTTTCCTCCCTATCCAAGAGAAACAGCATGCCCTAAAGCCCCATGGTGTCTGCCATAAACATGTTGGGATGTTTCTTACTTAGGTCAACAGTGACAATTATTAGAACTGGCACATATAAACACAAAAAGCAAGAGGCATTAGCAGGTCTATTCACTAAGGGTTCTGCACCCTTTCTATAGGAAAAAGTCCCTTTAAATAAAAGTAACATGTCTAAATTGTGTAAATGTCAAGATTTTTGTATCCGTTAATTCCCATCTCCTTGATGTGAAACCTTCCCTACTGTGTACAGGTTCCATGGGAAGGAGCTGGACAGAAATAAGAACCATGCTGGCACATTTGCTAACTCATAAGAAAAAAAAGGAAAGGGGAAAGAGAGGGGAAATGGAAAATGATCCAAAAATGCACTTATGTGAATTGCACTTATGAAGCATTCACTGACGCACTCATTTGCCCTGTATCCATCAGGGATTTACAGCAATAGTATTCGCTGCATGAGTCCTGTTGTCCACGAGAACAAACTAGATTATGGTGTACATCTTATAGAAGCCTACATGCAGAGGACACAAACTATCAGCTCTCCTTTGCTTTCTTCCATTAAACTGTGTCACACAAGTTGTTTTTTAAAAAATAATAATAAAACAAAACCTAGCTGAAAATGAAACACCATTAGAGGCACTTTATTTGCTCCTGGGGAGCAATCTGGCCATTCCTAAGGCAAGATGAGATGAATCCACAATAGCCCTTCTGGTGATGAGGCCATAGTTTGTTGTTTTCTCTTATAGTCTTAATTCCAGAAACCTGAATCCCCTGGCTAGCTATATCCCACCCGAGGTCCGGCACTGAGCAAGAAGTCTAAGAGAGCAAAAGTCTCAGGACTAGATACTAACTTACATTGTTTCTCCCAAAGAGGGAAAAAAAGGATTTAGGACAGTGGTAGTTATTTAAACTGGGCAGGATTGGAGTTTAAAGGCTGCAATCTGGGAGTAAATTCCATTGGACTTCAGGGGGGGTCACTTCTTAGAAGAAATGCCTAGAATTACACTAACTCTCCTACAGATATTGTAAATTTCTAGTACATTTATGGCTACAAAATAGTGCAGCAGTGGAAAATGCAAAGGAGAATAATCTAGCCAGCAGAAGGACCTCATTCTTTACCTTCCTATTTGAAGAGTTTCATAAAATGCTTTGATGTCTATAATTAGTGCTCTAGTTGTATTGCAGATGCAAGATGCATAAAAGAATATGGCAATCAAATGGCTTAAAGGAATCTTAAAAAAAAAACTATTTGACATCTGCACACAAAAAATTCAAATGTAGATAATTCCGCCTTCATCTGCTACTCGAACTAACCATATTCTGCAGTTCTCCACAAAGATGTAGTTGCAGATTTGGGGGCACAACACCAGCCAACCATTATTTCCTTAGGAAAGGTAAATGCCAACTTGGGGGGGGGGGAGAAAAAAAGAAAAGTTTTCTATTTACTCTCTATTTAGTTAAAGTTTCAAATGGAAAAACAAAGTGCTTCTGTCTTTTGTTAAATAATAGATGCAGACAAAGGAAAATGTAGTAATATGTAATGATGTTTCTTTTTAAAATCAGTCTCTGTGTTTCTTCTTTTAAATTACCAATGATCTCTGCAATCTCTCTATGTCACTTTGAAAAGCAACTATCCCTTCTGGAGGACAAAAACTCCACTGAGAAACAGCTTGCAATATTTACACATTCGTACTGCCCTTCTAAAACTTCCTTACAATCCTCCTTTCGTGTCTATATTTTAGAAGCATTTGCTCTAAGTTCTGATCTGACCCGGCAATCTGTGCATGCTCAGAAGCATGCATTGCTGCCTTGAAACTGTGGGTGTCCCCATTCATTTCAATAGAGGAGCCCATTCCACAACAATAAATCTTAAGATGGATGCTTATGTGCCTTTGTCCACCATCGCCATGTATTATAAGTGCACTCAGTTGTGAAATCTGACAGGAGAATGTTGTTGTTGTGTTGTTTTGCCTTTGGCAGTCCAGTTGCAATCACACTCTACATCTGTTTTGATTGTCAACCTAATTCTGGAAGCAGTCATAAAACTCAGTTAGATCTCCCATGAATACCCTGACAGGTTAGAGCTTGTCTGGGCTTCAAGGAGCTCTTTTGGCATCGTTTCCGGATATATCAGAAATTGACCTACTTGAAAGTATGAACCCTTTCTCGTTTACAGTCCTAATTATGGACTGAAGACAAAAAAACAACCACCTCAACAAAGATGCATATATCCTAGCTTGCTCATTTCCCCACTGTTCAGTGTAGCTGTGCATATTGCTGTCTAAAGCCTCACTGTGCCCATCGCTAATATTCTTCCTCCCTTTCCCCATCCAGTTGGCCTCAGCTGCACATGGGACTCAGTTCTCACACAGCTGCAGCAGCAGCAGCAAGGTGAAGTGAGGGAGCTCTTCAGGGAGGGCAGAGCAAATTAAAGCTCACCGCAGGAAAGTTGTGCCCCTGGCACTGTTCTTATGCAACAGCTGCAGATACAACAACGATCATCTGACATTCTGACATATACGTTGAGCAAAGCAGCAAGCGAGCCAATGCCTACACAATATCGCACAGGACTCCAAGTCCCAGCCTTAAGCAAAACAGGTGTATGACATCCTGTTGCTAGTCTTCAGAGGTTACGGGCATGAGCAGAGACATCTGAGAGGAGAGCAGATGAAAATAACAAAGAAGGTTAGGGCTTGGGTTGACAAGCTCATTGATAATATTTTAGATGGAACAGACCTGCATGTTGAGTACAAATTGCTCCTAATATCTCTTTGTAGACTGCAGGCCACAGTCAGAGAGGTAATGGGTTCATTATTCATTATTTTAGGCAAGCAAATTTCTATAGGAAAAAAACCGAGCCCACCCAGAAGGCTCCCGGATGTCGCTAGGGCTTTTTTTGTTACTTGAAAATATGTTTTAGTACCAAAACAATATGGCAATAGAGTGTACCTCGGTTGTTTTGCTGCTTGAGATTAAATAAATATGGAGACTGAAATCCTTTAGTAAATATTTGGAGGGAAAGCCTGTTTCAGTGCACTGCACTGTAATGCTCCAAGGCTAATTGAGTATTTGCTGGGAGGCATGTGCATTGGCAACGATTTGTTGCAATTATCCTCACACCGCCAGGCCAAAGCGACAACAACGCACCACCCTGAAATGCTGTAAGCCTATCCATTAAATAAATAGCAGAATCCTTAAAAACAATGAAAGGATACTTCCTTCTGTTATTGATCATTAGTTATGTTACATTCGCTGTGGTCCAGTAATGGAATGTCAACTGTCATTTTTTACGAGCTCGTTGCTTCATTACACACAGCGCACTTGGCTAATCAGCCTTTAACAAGATGGCATATTTCTAGTAAGGAAGAAAGTATATTACAGTGTGGACACACATGCATACAAAAGATGCTCTGAAGAGCACTGTTGGATATTAAAGTTAGCATCTGCTATTGTCTGGTTAACAATTGGCAATTAGCAGCCAGTTTCCAGGATGGCTGATGAAACCACAGATGGCTGATGAGAAGGATGCTTAGTCTTATTGAGTATAATCATACAGTATTAAGAAAACACAAGTTGATCCAGCAGTACTTCAAAAAACAGGTGAAATATTAGGAAGTGCCATGCTCCTGTGACTCCATGGCCTTTTATTTTAGTCCCCTCTACTTGTTATTGGTAATATAAAACAAAACCCTTTCTCCTCTGCCCTCCCCCAATATATATGAGAACTAAGCATGCATTCAGAAATAGGAATGATTGCAGTAGTTTTAAAAAGCCAGGCGCAGTGAGCCCACCACCCATGGCGCCATGTCTGAAGAAGCTGAAAGGACTGCAGTAGAACACTCTTGGGTTCAGATTAGGCCACAACTTTATTGATTACAGACACAAGTGGGTTTTGGCTTAGGCACTGGATATTTCCCAAATTGGCACTGATGAGGATAAGAGGAATTAGTGAAAATCACCTTTCTTCCTTCTACCCAATGGAGTATCCCATTATCTGAACTCTGCCTATCTAATGTCTAGATCTGAAGGCAGCCCTGTTTAGGGAAGCTTTTAATGTTTGACACACTACTGTATTTTAATATTTTGTTGGAAGCCGCCCAGAGCGGCTGGGGAAACCCAGCCAGATGGGCGGGGTATAAATAATAAATTAATATTATTGTTATTATTATAGATCCAACCCAAGAGAAATATTTCTAGTAATAACACACCAAATGGGGCCCTTTCCTATGCACAACTGAGCAACCCATTGATTTCCATGCTGAGTGATCCTATTGCAATTGCAAGTAAGACCCACTTACGCTGAGGATCGCAGCCTTAACAGATCTTCTGTTTCCTCCACAGTGAGAAATAAGAAAATAATAATTAACACTGATTCCCTTTCTCCTGTTGTATTTACTTTTCAGCTACTCTTCTTTATGACCCAGATATTTGCAAAAATGTTATCATTCCCGGCATCGTAGTTCTGGGAGAATAGTTTAATTGTTTCATTGGTGATGCTTAGGAAATGCGATTTCTACAGAATCCTTTCCAAAGGAAAGAACTGAAATGAGAGCTCGGTGCCTCCAATCACTTCCTGGATTTGTTCTCAACATATAAACTGCTATCATTTGGCATTTTGTTCAGTGTTTGCCTATAAGTGAATGGCATATTCAGCTGAGTGAATTACCTCAGCAGAAAAGAGACACTTACGCCAGAATTCAGCATCACAAACTCTGCAAAATGACTACTCGCACTCGGCCCTTTATGAATGAAAGCCAAGCACTGTGCCTTTGACATTCCAAAGCTTTTCTGCATTCAGAAAAAAAGGGGTTTGTACTAGAGAAAGCTTTTGGTTTGTAATTCTTTCCCTGCCAGATTTTGAATTAACTTATTGAGTGAGTGTGTGCACATGTGTGTGTGTTTCTCTCCATGTGAAACGAGTTTACTATATGCTGAATGTAGAAAAGGAATCTGTCTCGGTGATTCTGTTACTGCTATAATGCAAATTACTATGAAAACAAAGCATCCCAGATTTTTGAAACAGCTGTGTATTATGATAAGGAAAATGCCCAAATGTGATAAAATTAGTAAAGATTCCTAACTGATTGTGTGTTTAATTAAAGCACAGAAGCTGTTCTAACAGTCTGCTTTCTTATTTTCAGGGATATTTGTTTAAGTATAAACTTGCCAGGTATTCATTGATACCGGTGTGTTCACAAGCCAAATGCAGCCATTCCTGGAATTATCTTCTTCCCACAGAGAAACAAAACTAAAATTAGACTTTGGAGCCTATTAAACAGAAATGCACTCTTGTAACAGCATTCCACTTTGGCAGAATTTTGTTTTCTGGAACCCACGCCATTTTGCGAGCACCACTGTCACTTGGTGTGAAACTCAGATTTGCACACAGAGGGCCAACAGGATAAACACTGGATTTTGAAGAGTTAAGAGATGAAGTTAGGGGTAGAGCTGTTCTTCCATGTAAAATGTATTGTATTCAGATATTGACTTTCCTCCTTCTTTTTTGAAATGTGGGGGGGGGGGGAGAGAGATGCTGCCTTACCGTGAAGGAGCCTGAATTTTGCACCTGTCTCACACTAAAAAGGCAAATGCTGGATAAAGCTGTAAATTGTTTAACAGCCAATCTGGATAAGGAATAGTGCTTTAAAAAAAACCAAACCAAAAAAAAACAAACACATAATACCTCTGAAAGGCTGGAGGCAAGATTCGTTTTTAAACAGTTTTCACTGTCATCGATGTCACCAATTTGAAGCTTGTCTTGTTTGCCGGATGAAGGTTTCACACTGTGTCAGTGTTCTGCCAGGATTCCGCATTAAAATGAGCAGTTAGTACAAGTCAGCCATAAACATGGCAGATCTGTTAGACTGGCAGAAGCCACTGCGAGCTCCCTGGTGCAGCTTTTAAGCACTTGGCATGCTGTTAGCTCAAACTGGAGAGGGGGCTGTGTGCATCATTTGGGCCTGAGTGCAATGCACTTGAAATAATTACTTTAATCAGCAAAAGTTAATTACTTTAAATCATAAATTAATGGCAGAGCATTTGGCAGAGCCTGATGTGTGTGGCGAAGCTGTCAAGCAAAAATCACAGGTGAACCTGCGACCCCTTCTCAATATCACTGGATGGAAGAAAGCAGCACACCTACTGTGCACGGCACTTCGGCTGCATTAAAAAGAACTCTTTGTAAGATACGGAACAGCCACCTTAAAACTGTCACCTATAAAAAAGAAAAGGGACTATAAACAAGCAGATTGCTGCTAAGCAGGTGCTGCTGGAGGAGTCGGCCCTTGATAATAATAAGATGTTAAAATGGCATCTGCCTTTATTTTATAGCACAATTGGAAAGATGGTTAAAAGTAATAAAGCCAGCTGATATGTTTTATGAGTTAGTAGTTAGCAGTGTTTACTGTGGGTGAACTGAAGATTCCAGAGAAGATGCACTATGCTGGAAACGACACACAGAGAAGCTTATTAAGGAGAACACTGTGGTGTTAAAAACATGGGACTCGGACTGCGGTAGGTGGGGGTGAGGTGGAAACTACAGGTTCCAGGATTTTCAAAGGGTCCCTCAGGTTATTACCAGAACCGCAGCCCTTATGTCTATTATTCATGAGCATTTGCTTGGCTTCTGCTAGTAGACAAAGCACTAACAGATGACCCGTTTGTATAAGCTGCTGCTTTAAAGGAAAGCTGAGGCACAGGGCTGGGAGGCTGACTCACAGGGATAGCTTGTACCCATGTGCTGGGGCCGGCGGGGGCCAGCCCTACTGTCAGGCAGAGTGAGAACGCCACCTCAGGTGGCGGATGTTGGAGGACAGTGGCAGCAGCCCCCATGGCTGTTCCTCCACACACCAGCATTCTCCTCTGGGGATGTCCTGGTCCTCCGAAACTAGCCTGCTCCCTTCAGGTGAAATGGTGGACACTGTCTGCCATCATCAGTGCTGGAACAAGATCCAACTGCTAGCCCAGTTGGCCTGTATGTGGAATGTGGAGAGGCTGTATCTTGCTCTTCACCACAGCAGCAACATGTTTTGGGCCAGCCCTGGAAGCGAGCTTCTGACTAGAGCCCTATACTGTAGCTACCTTCAGTAGTCTGTGTGTCTCTTAACACAGGAGTCAAAAGGGGATAGGTCTTCCAGCCACCCTCTTGTCTGTCATCACACAGCTAAATCTAGAGGTTTCCCCGAGAGCCAGTGGATGCAAAGCCTTTGAGAAGATTGAAAATACATTCTCTTCCATTTTTATCATAAATCTGTGTTAAGCATGATTTGAATTTAGTTTGCATAGCCACTCATTATCTAATTAGCGATAGGCATATGATAACGCAGCATTTATTGTTCAGCATCTGGCATGTTAATCTACAAACCAATTTTGTTTTATGGCAAACAAGTTGAAAAAGTTGTAAACCAAAATGGCCAAGTGGAAAACAAAGTGCTATTCCCTGCAAAACATGCATGATTTAAATTTGGGGCAGGAGGACAGAATGAAATATTTATGCATGTGATTAAAATCAGCAGTCGAATAAAGCACATCAGTCCAGTCCAGAAATTCATCTTCAGAGTTTAAGACTTATGTTGATGTTATTCTTTTTGAAAAAAGTAAGAAAAAAAAGTTTATTTGAAATAAATTCCTAGTATTTAGAGTCATTCTGAATATCTCCACAGCTGCCATTACTGAAAACTATGACTAAGCATTGGATTTTAATATGTCTGAGAGTTCCTCTGTTTTTAATCCTTTCTAGAACTTTCCTTTTATCTAGTTTGGTTTTATGAGTATCTTGGTAAGTTACACCGTGATAAATAATCACTCTTTATGCCCTGTAGTCCCACATAGTAAAATGTTGACCGTTTGTTTTGAAAACCATGCTATATTATTTAACTATTTATTTTTATTTCATTAATGAATCACTTTATTTCATTAATAGTTGTATGTTGCTTTGGATTGCCCTGGGCAAGATAAAGTGACTAGAATGTTCTGTATGCAAATATAAAGATTTTACATAAATCAATCATATAGGCTACACACATTGCATATATGCAGTTGAAACAATTGCATATATGCAAACAAATTCAAATCCATTAAAGATACCCACTTTTTAATGTAAGAAAGATAGTTTCCATCACATTTCCCTTCAGATGAGCACATGTCTACTGATATTGTTCTGGATGATTGAGAGATGCTCAATTGTGGGCTACTGAATAGCACATAGGTGGTGGTCTGTTCCTTGTGCATGATTGCCTATGTTCATACGCAAACTGGTGGTCCTCAGTGTGTGCATGCAAAAAGTCATTCATGCAGATGTTCATGAATAGTGAATAGGAAGAGGTTTAAAAGACAAAGTGAACAGCTGTTCGGAATTCAAATGAATTCCTGAGCAAGGTTTTGCAGGAACTGCCCATCTTTGCTGATAAGGCTCTTGCCGCATTAACCCTGCTGACCTGCCTTAACAGCAGTTATCCTAATGGGCATGGCATTGCCTTTATCTATGCTCTCCTGTGCAATTTTTAGGTGATCCTTATTTATTTGTTTGTTTGTTTGTTTGATCTGTAGGCTGCCCCTCGTCCAAAGATCTCAGGGCAGTTCACAGCATAGAAGTACAAAATAAAAACACAAAATGCATAATAAAAACAAGAACAAAACAAACCCATAATCCCAATAATCCTTAAGTGGCATGGGAAGGGGTGGTTGGTTAGCAGGCATAACATCCCAAAGTTTCTGGTCACCTTACAGAAGGGTAGAGCATCTCAGGCCTAGGGGCCAAATTCAGCCCTCCAGGCCTCTCTATCTTGCTCTCCTCAGGCCACATGAAGTCCTGAGTTGTCCCCCCTCACCAATCCTGCTTTCTGCCTTCCTTGAGGGTGTTGGCTTGGCTGGAATGTGTCCTTGAACTCTGGTCATGCTTCTTGGATAGTGAAGGGTGTGAATGTGAAGAAACTAGTCTATGGTACAAAGGTAAAATTCACATTTATTACTGCTCTGTCCACATCTGCTTCTGCCCCCTCCCCCTTGCATCATAGGTACGTGGCCTTCAGAAGGTTGCTCAGAAGGGAATGAGGTCCCCCTCAGGCTGACAAAGATTCCACACTCTTGCTTAATAGCTAACTACATTCCTCAAAATTCATAATTGAATTACACACCTAAGAAGCAAAACTGACATACACAACGTTTCCACTTGTCTCACGCTGGGAGTTGCTTAGTGAAAGAAGAATTATAAAGCCCTTTGCACAATAGAATTCCTCTTATAGATGATTATTGATGATAGTGAACGCACTGAATGCTGCTGTAGCTGTATCGGTGCAAACAGGATCACAGGATTGGGCTTTTAATATGTCACTTCTGTTCTTGTCCTACAGGTTTATTGTGATATGTTTTTCATAACACTACACTACACTACACCACACACACACACACACACACACACACAATGTCAAGGACCCTTTAATGACAGAGTCCTTGAGGGCTATCAGAGTTTGGAACTGCTCGGCTTTGGTTCCTAGTTTCAATAATTCAAAATTACACTACACTACTTACATTTCCTGGTGCTCAGACAAATTTTTATGTTGCATAGCATTTTGATGAGGTCCTCTCACTTTACGTGAATCTAGGCACTGCTTGACAAATGACCTTGAAAGCACATCACCAGATATCCTTGTTCCAAAGACGAACATTCCGATACAACATATGGTAAGTGAATCAAGAGCGAATGTGCAAGTGAGAGTCCCTGGACTTTAGAAACAGAGATTAATTTAACAAAAGGGTTGTCGCTGCTTCATTCAAGTGCTAATAAACTGCTGTAGCTTCCATCATGCCCTCTACCAAAGTAATATCCACTCTTTCTCTGATTGTTGTTTTCAGATTGTTTAACATCTAGACTGAAAGAGAGTTCTGTGCACCTCAAAATCTCCTTTACAGCTCTGCAGGTTTGGGTAGCAACTAAGAAAAGCATTGCTTCACTGTCCTTGTTGGGATACTGGCTATAATGCAGGACACCCAATTCTAACAGAATTTCCTGCAAAGGATGATCACGCACACAACCTTGAACCAGTATAAGCTAATTGACAGTTGGTGGACTTTGAAGACCACTAGGTAGACTTTCCGTTCAGTGTGCCTCCCATTCACAACTCTTCCCATCCCACCCCCATCCCTCACTCCATCTCCTTCTCTAGGAAGTTCTGAATTTAAGATTGGGAAAATTTTAAAAAAAATCAGCAGAAAATGAAATAGACAGATTTGTACACCCCTAGTTGTAGGCAAAATAGTTTGTTACTTACCACCTTTGCATGCAGCCCCATCACATAAAGTTCTCTGGCTGGCCTACAATAAATATGGATAAGCACAGTTTAATTTACACTAAGATGTAAAACCATCAAAAGTAGTATATCAATTGATTTTTCTACTTCATGGTGGAAATCTCTTTGTGGAAAGTAGGATTGCATCCAGCTAAGTCATATTCAGAGTAGATCTATTGGACTCAATGGACTTAAGGTAGCTAAGTCCATTTATTTCAATGGGGCTACTCTAAGGATGGCTTATTTGGATACAACCAAATACATTTATGTAAAAAGTTGCAAGCAAGAATCCTAGACCCCATAACCCACCTTTATATGTGAGCTGTATGAAAGCTAAAATCAATGTGTACTCAACATGGAAAAAAAATTCTCTTTTGCTATTTTATTATTAATGTTTCATTACATGCGCAGATGGCAGTTTTCTCTTTTATCTATAACATACAAAAAAAAATCTCTTTGCAGTCTTCATTAGCTACTCTCTCACACAAATGTTGCTTTCTGTCTCACATTCAGCATCATAAAGTGATGCACTGTGGCCTCCTGCCACGATTCAGTCTGATGAAGCAGACTCCAATCCATCGACACGTATCTCACCATTAAAATCATTTTGTCTTTAAGGCACCACAAGCATTTGCAAACATTCTACATAATCACAGGTCCAGGATGCCATGATGCTGTCAACTGAGGAGCATGGGATCACGCATAGAGCTCTGGTGTTGTGACACTACTTTTTATGCAGCTGCAGCAGCAGCTCACGAATGGCATTTCCACTGAAGACTCAACTTTTACTCACTTTACGGCCAATTATCTTGTGCCAACAATACATTGGGATGGCAGTATGTGCTGATAGACAAGGCAGTTTAATTGTTGTAGTGTAAATTATTAAATTACTGCATCGTTGTGGCAAGTACATCCAAATAAAGTGCAGGGGCTGATAACCCACCAAACTTTAATCTTTATTTGTCCCTGTCATCTACTCAGGAAGTTCTTTAACAGTACTGTTTTATTAATATTCAGTTCTAGACATGCATTGAAGAAATTTGATGCAAAGGATGGACTTAACAGAAGTGTACTTTTTCTTCCTCACCCCCTCCTCTCTTTTTTTCTTCGCTCCTCAGCACCTAGGCTGTTTCAAATTAAGGACAATCCGGCATCAGGAGGCATTGCTATTTTAATCATTCCAATGTGTCCAGTGTGGGAGATGAACTCAAAAGGTGAATATTAAAAGTAGTTGTGGAATTCAGTCATTTCACGAATGAACACATAATAGCCAAAGGCAAAACCGGAAGGCAACTTCACTTCCAATCAGTGTTTCCATTTTATTGAAACCAGATTGGAATTCCTGGAAAGAAGCCTACATATCACATCTTTAATACTAATTTTCATATACTCCAGTAAAACTGTCAGGGTGAATCAATTGTTGAAGAAAGCTTCCTGTATAATTTACAGATGTGCCTCCCTGTAGCCCATTATTTAGTCCGGAATCAGAAACATGTTTCTGATCGGGAATATAGTTTTCTGCTCAGTTGTGTGGGTTTCCATTGGTTCTGAGCTGTTGATTAAAATTAGCCTTTTAACACTGAAGTGACCCTCTTGTGCGAAGAATAGTCGTGCCTACAACTGTAGGAGCTGCTTCTTGCTAGGGCAAGGCATTCGGACTCAAAACCAATGCTAATGGGTATTTTTCATTATTGCACCCCAGCCCAGTGATGTAACATATTCTTTAGGAAAATGCAGCTTAGTGAATACAAGGTTTCCTTCAATGAAAATAAATATGGCTTTTCTTTACTGTACAAAAACCAACTTCTTTCTCTAGCTTGCATTTGGGCAAAGGGAGTCAAAGAGATATGGCTCTTAATCAAAGAAAACAAGCCACTTCTTAGAAACAGATGAAAGCAGGCTCGAGTTTTGCACTGATAGTCTTTTGTGTTTTTGCGGTTTTGTTTCCCAGAGAGAGCGGTCTCCAGCAATCTGCCATTCTGCCAAGATGTTCTGCCAAACCCATTCTGTGAAAGCATTTAGGAGAAAGAAAAGCAAGCATATTTTTCAAGTTCCTCATTTTTAAAAATATAAAAAAAATCCCCACCCGTATGAGATTATGACATGTTTTATTATTCCTCTGCACAAAAAGGAGGAACGAGAGGTGGTGCTATGGAGAATGGGTCATTTTACAAGGAAATGCTTGAGGGTCACGTTTGGGAATCTCAAGTTATTGTAGCAATCCATTTGCACTGCTCCAGTTTAGGTAGAATCAGCACTTCCATCAAAGGTCCATTAGTTGGGGTTTATAACTCATCTGTAAAAATTTGCTCAGGCTGCAACAATCTGGCATGTAATTCTCTCCCACCCCACCCCAATTGTTTAAAAACATGGTTTGGCAGTTTTTCCTTAAGTATTTTCTGACACAGACATAAATGTTTATGGCTTTAAGACATGACAGTGCTTGTAAAGTTCAAAAACATTCTTCATCTCTTGAAATAAAGTTTTTTAAAAAAAAAAAGTTTAAAAAACAACAACAACGAAACCCCCCGAGGAAGTATGAGAGCATCCCTGTAGACCCAAAGTTAGATGCTGATGAGACCACCAGTATAAAGATGAGCTTACATGCCTTCCTATATGTAGTAAATCATGTACCTTGATTCATTAACCATATACAAGTGTTCACGATAGAGCTTTTGTAAATATGCAAGGTGGCAAAAATGTGCCTAAGTGTGCTGGCTCTGCCCCTTGTTTTCCATCCCTGCCACATTCAAGGGTAACAAATTAGTAGCTTCCTCCCTGTCTGCCATTGCCTGTCCAAATGCAGTCACCGATGGTCAATGATGGTGGGAGTTACTCATTGACAATGGCGGGTGAACTGAGAAGCATTTTATATCATATAGTGCTTTTGTGACAGGATTCACTATGAAAACATAAATTTCACTTACAGGTTCTTTTCTCTGTAAATCTTATCTTCAGTCAGAGCATGATAGCGTTCTTATGAGGAATTTGAGAAAGCTCAATACAATAATTTTGGAAAATAAATACACCTCAGTCACAAAATTGTATGTTTTTGCAAAAATGCCTGTTTTTTATGGTCAAAGAAGTAAACAGCAAGGGTGGAACTCAATATCAGCACAAGCTTTTCTTCTTGCCCAATGGAATAATCACCTTTCTCCTCCCCATATGCTGTTCTGGGGGTTCTCCTGATCTATTTATTAGGCAAAATAATGAATCAGTGGCATATTTACAAGTTACAACTGATGTAATCTTGCACCAAAAATGGCCATGGACAAGAAGCAGGAGATACTGTTAAGATGTAGAAAATCCTCATCTTCTACTGCGAATCCCAGAGAAGTTTGATTGTTCAGAGTGAGTAATTATTCAATCGTCTTGGCACAAGAAACCATGCACATGCTCCATGGGCACCAAATTGTCCCCTCCATTGAAGTGAGTGGGGATGCCTGTTAGAGGTGGTTTTAGGGTAATGCAACCAGTGTGGCTGCAGAGGAGAAATGGGGTGAAATTGGGGGGGGGGGTGTTGGGTAGGGACAACATTTAATAACATTATAAGGCCATACCTTCCAACATGAAGTGGCCCCAAACTGGGGCCATCTTCTGGGGCCACACTCCTGCACAAGTCATATGACCCATGTGGGATTGTGGGCCCCCCCAAAAAAGCACATGTTTTTGGCACCATGCCCAAGAAAAGTGCAGTCTGAAATCATGCATGGGCAGTTGACAGGTATTACCGGTACTTCTCTCGTTCCTTCTAATAGTGTACTTCAGTGGCCAAATGCTAAGCAGCTTGGAAGCAAAAATAAAAAATGGGGCCAACCAAAGATCAGGGTTGTGGTTTTCCTAATTCAGAGGACTCCCTAGATGAGAGGGAGCCTAAGGGTCATATTGCTTCGGGGAAAACATTTAGTGGACTCCATGTGCCCCCAAAGAGAGGTGCTTAGGTGTTCCAGGCTGTTTTTTAAAAAGTGGGGGGGGGGGGAACAGTTCCAACAAGGACCTGCAGACTTCCAGGAACTTAGACATGTTGCAGGTGTTGGTCCTTTAAAAATTGTGAGAGCAATAATTTAGTCTGCTTGAGCCCCTAGCTGCTTAGGATAGCCTAACCTTGGGTCCACAAAAGTTGTTGGACTACAACTGCCATCATCCCTGACAACTGATCCTGCTAGCTAGGGTTGGTGGGAGTTGTAGTCCAACAACTTTTGGGAATCTGAGGTTGAGAAAGGCTGCTAGATGGATGCTAAAAGTCAGAGGGCAGTGAATGTGAATCATCTGGCATGGAAGAGGTGCCATAAGTCTTGCAGTTCATGCTTACTCAGAAGGAAACCCTATTGTGTTCAGTGAGGCTTACTCTCATATGTATACACATTGCTGCATCCTGCTTTGGGTACACATTGTTAAAGATAGGGCTGTGCTGTATCAATAAATCCACATGCTTTCCTGAAACTGAAGTGAAATGAACCATTTTCCTGTGCATCAGGTAAAGTCCAAAAAAGAAAAGGCTGATGCTGAATGCTGCATGAGTTTAAGAGACAGTGTGTTGTTGTTGTTGTGCTTTCTTCCCAGGTCAAGATAAAAGCTGTTGTTGTTGTTTTTTTAAAGGCAGCATAACAAGGTGAACTTCTTTATAAGAAAAAGAAAGAAAGAAAGAAAGGAAGGAAGAAAGAAAGAAAGAAAGAAAGAAAGAAAGAAAGAAAGAAAGAAAGAGAGTGAAAGACATAGCATTGAGTCTGGAACATCCACTGTGAATAAAATGACCTACTATGATAAATGCTTAATGCTATTTTTCTAATTGCCAAAAAAGAGGGGAAAGAACAGAAAAAGATTGAGTTGTTTTATTTTTTAAAAAAAAAATCTTTATTTTAAAACCCTTAACATAATGGTTGAATGCTTAATATGATATTGATAAATTTTTTAAAAGGCTTCTTTGGAGAGCGAGAGAGAAAAGAAAGAAAAATCAAAGCTCAAGTTGAGCAGAAGACCACAGGGAAGAGTCTAATCTTTCGTCGGACGCCTGGCAAGCCACTGTTCTGGCCTGTGTGCCAGCGTTGCATTCTGACAGAACAAGTGTTGCATGAGATGTGAAGGATGACTCTGGTCTGCCGAAAAACCCTGGAGCAGGTGTTCCTCATCCTCATTTGCAATGGAGCATGGCCCCTGGCTCAGTGAGCTGGAGCAAACGTGCTGGCAGGACCCATCATATACCTGCGTGCTGAGATGCACTAATGATAATGGATGCAGGCCTATTAACCATCCCATTTGTAATGGCACACAACACTGATTGTTTAGGGAATGAGTCAGCGGCTTTCCAAAAGGGAACAGAGAATGCTGGGAACCCATGATCCTTTGTGCATTCCTTCTGCTCTGCTGAGTGTACAACTATGTTAGTCTTTATTTAATAATACAAATGAATACATGATTTGCTACATGATTATACATTAAGATAAGCCACTTTGGGCAGTATTATTAACATTCTTTTCTTGGTGTCTTGGGTTGTAGCTCAGTGGCAGAGTTTTTTTAAATTTTGATCTTTATTTTTTATATATATTTTGGCTGGCGTAAGCTATACTGGCACAAGTGGAAATCCCTGGGCAAGCTTAATCCAAGAGGAACAAGTCGAGGGCAAAAGTCAAGGGTACAACAAGCACATGTAAGCTTCAGGGTTTACAGAAGGCTTGTGGATATCTGAGTGAATCTTAGAGGGCAGCCAGGGGAAAATGTGAGGTGTAGCAACCATTGTTGCTTGCTTCTCCCCTGCATGATTCTACCAACTATAACCTTTACACCACTCTCTCTCTCTCTCTCTCTCTCTCTCTCTCTCTCTCTCTCTCTCTCTCTCTCACACACACACACACACACACACCATAGTAAGTTCCTGCAGATGCCTACAATATACTCTTCCCTTGCCTCTCTTGTTTTATACTGGGGGGTCTTGTTTTATCTTCTTCTTCTTAAAGTGACACCCAGTTGCTAACCACATTGCAAATCAATAGATCATATTACAAATGCAGCTTTGGCTCTATGGCCAAATTAGTTAAATAGACAATTTATGTGCAGACAAGGCAGGATATTGCAGCATTGCTGATGATTTTTTGCAAATGAATGGGCTGTTTTCTTTCCAAAATAAATATAAGCTGCTTGCCTATGTTTGCTTAGTGTTTATTCTGTTGTGGTTTCTCAACAAAATGGGTTTAAAAGGCTCGTTAAAAAAAAAAAAGACACAAAGTGTTTCAAACTACTGGTGCAGTGGCCAGAAATGTAAAGCAAAAAAAAAAAAAACATTTCACATTCTCAATAAATTGCATTTTTTAAAATTAAATTTCATATTAAAGGAGGAATCTAAAGAGGATTCCACAGGCTAGGATTTTGTCTGAATAAAGTTCAAGACAGATGGGGGAAACATCAAGACATCTTAAAACATCTGAATTTGGGCTGCAAAGCTCAAGTGTTGGAACTCAAGGTTGCAACAGCTTGTTTGTGACATCCAAAGGACTAAAGTGGAATGTGAAAAGACGGTGCTCCGGTGTGCAAGCTCAATGCCTGTAGTAAGAAGATTATACACACTATGGGTGGCTGACCTACTAGAGGACCTTAAATGGCTCAGGACAACGATACCTCAAGGACCACCTCTCTCCATATCTGGACCCTGAGATCATCCTCTGAGGCCCTTCTTCATGTGCCTCCTCCACAAGAGGCCTGGAGGATGGTAACACAAGAATGGGCCTTTTCTGCATTGGCTCCCCGTTTGTGGAATTATCTCCCCAGGGAGGTTTTCTTGGCGCCTTCATTCTATACCTTTAGGCATCCCTTTAAAATGTTTGTAGGAGGGAGTGGGGGAGAGGGGTTATTGATATGTTTTAGATATGTTTCTTGTTTTTACCATGTATTTGGTGTTTTCATATTGTATTTTTATGTTATGAACTGCTTTGAGATCTGTGGATAAAGGGTGGTATAAAAATTAGATAGATAGATAGATAGATAGATAGATAGATAGAATGTCATAACATTTGTCTGAATTGATATGCTGGCTATGAGCAGTTAGAATACGTTCTGTTTTCTAAGCTTTGTTCTGTTTGTGGGACAACTTTTGCCTGGTGGTGCGTAGCCTAGAAAATGGCGAGGAGGCAGAGTTGTTGTGCTCTCACAAGATCAGATCATCCCTCTGGATGCCATGAAAGGGAGTGTAGGTAGATGCTTTTAAAAGGCTTCACCCGTGAGGGTTTAGGGCTCCCACCAACTTTCTCCCCATTGCAGTAAGCAGTGCTTACCGTATGTTAGGTGTTTTGTTGAACATTGCTTATTTGGGTGGAAATGGCACAGGACAAGACCAGCATAGTACAAGGGACCAGGGAGCATTAGCTGTAGCATACCCTAAGCTTGAATTGGGGCCTTTGCCTGGCTGGAATCTCTCACTTGGGTCACCCGGTGAGATCCTGGATGCTTGGCTTGCACCTCAAGGAGGGTGGTTGGTTTTTTCTGAATGCTGATGGAGTGCTATTCCATCAGCATGGGGAGAGTGGAATGAGGAATTGATCCTTGTCCTAATGCCTGGCAAACAGAAGGGGAAGAAATGGAGGCAGTGAGAGATTTTACTTTCTTGGGTTCCATGATCACTGCAGATGGTGACAGCAGTCACGAAATTAGAAGACGCCTGCTTCTTGGGAGAAAAGCAATGACAAACCTAGACAGCATCTTAAAAACCAGAGACATCACCTTGCCGACAAAGGTCCGTATAGTTAAAGCTATGGTTTTCCCAGTAGTAATGTATGGAAGTGAGAGCTGGACTATAAAGAAGACTGATCGCCGAAGAATTGATGCTTTTGAATTATGGTGCTGGAGGAGACTCTTGAGAGTCCCATGGACTGCAAAAAGATCAAACTTATCCATCCTTAAAGAAATCAGCCCTGAGTGCTCACTGGAAGGGCAGATCCTGAAGTTGAGGCTCCAGTACTTTGGCCACCTCATGAGAAGAGAAGACTCCCTGGAAAAGACCCTGATGTTGGGAAAGATAGAGGGCACAAGGAGAAGGGGACGACAGAGGATGAGATGGTTGGACAGTGTTCTCGAAGTGACTGGTATGAGTTTGGCTAAACTGCTGGACGCAGTGGAGGATAGGGGTGCCTAGCATGCTCTGGTCTATGGGGTCACGAAGAGTCGGACACGACTGAATGACTGAACAACAACAAAAAGGAAAACTAGTACTCAATCATAAAGTAAAGCATGTTTTTATATTGTTCAGTGATTCAGTGTAGAACTCCTCACATCTGATCCAGGTGGCCCTTCATTGGTCTCTACATGAGTTGATGCTGCAATCTGTTTCCTCTGCTGCATGACCTGTTGAGATACTCCTGTCTGGGCTTCTTTCTGATTCGTTGATGTTTTTACAGTTTGTATTTCCTCATTCTCCTCCCTTGCTACAATACTTTGAAAATGTCTTCTTTTACATTACAAATAAGACTGCAAGGCATTATCACTTCATATGAATCTGAAGCTACCTCTCCAGCTTCCCTCATGGTTTCGAGCATGCACTATTTGCACACATACATTATTGTTCGGGTTCAGAGTCTTATTGAGAAATACAGTTTTCAGTTCTTTTTATCCTTTTTTTCTATGTATCCATATTTATCTTTCCATGCAAATCAAAAGCAATTTAAAAGCAGAGCTCTCTATTACACGTGGAACAATCATTTAGTTGAAGATTTCCTAGGCAGCAAATATTTTCACCCATGCTGGATGCCCCAAAATCTCTAGCTTTCTTTACCAACTTTTTAACTATCCTAGGATCATTCTCTACAAGACCATTTTATTGTATATAGTTTGGTTTTAATGTGCCCTTTAAAAAGCCATTAAAGTGAGAACCATTATCAGAAACTATGACATGTGTTCTGCCTAACTATGGGAAAGACGGACTTCAAAAGTGCACTAATACGTTACTGGGTCAGATTTTCTAACAAAATATCTGAGATGAACAAGTTGTCTTAATAAAGTACATAAATCTGTCAACAAACACTTTGTCACACATCTCTTAATTTGTCATTGTTTATCCACATTGTCTCTTTTAATTGCCTGTACTGGTGTTTTTAGTATGTGTCACTTTTTTTTTAACCATCTGCTCAAACAGTAGATTCATCTATGGTCAAAGCAACATAGCTCTTGCTCGCTTTTTTACATTTTTCAATGCATAGATGCCTTTTACTCTCCTTTAGGCACTGGCAAACTAGGGCTTCTGAACAATGCTCCATAGATAGCTCTGTCTAAAACTGAATATATGGGGACAGTATGTAGTGACCTGCTTAGGTTCTTTATTACCCTCCAGATCATGATGTCATTTGCTGTAGCTTCTCCAAATATCTGTGATATTTTTATGTTATAGTCCTTCTTCATTAAGCATTATTTTAAAAGATGTGTATATTAGAGGAAATTGCATACAAATGTGTACATCAGGATAAATTAGCACTAAAATCCTGATGAATTTTCATGAAGACTTTAAAGAATGAAACTCTCAAACAGATGGAGGAATGTGGGGAACTGAAGATTGGAAAAATGAGAAACCAAGAGAAACCATAACTGGCAGATCGGCTTGTCCCTAGCCTAGACAAAGTCCCATCTTCATTTTCGATTACAATTGTACCGGTTCTATAGATTGATCTAGCTATCTTTCTGATTATTTGCGAAGACTCCAAGGCATACAATTTCTCCTTTAATCTTTACTTTAAAGTTTGAGGGACCTATCTGGGGTTACTCTGATCAGCTCAAATGGCAACTTGGGGAAAGAACATCCCATCCCCAGAACCGTGACCCTGATCTGATACAGGAGAGTCCCAAGATTTTGTTCAATTCAATTTAATTTTAAAATGGATGCCTTAAGAGAAAGAAGATGCTAAAGCTGGCATTTCAACACTACCACAACATCCCTATACATTTGGATAATGTGGAACCTGGGCTAGGAACTTTATCATATCATATAGCATAGAACTGTAGAGTTATAATGGACCACAAGGGCCATCTAGTCCAACACTCTGCAGTGCAGGAATGTTTGGCCCTACATGGGTTTCGAACTCACAACCCTGAGATTAAGAGTCTCATGCTCTACCAACTGAGCTATCCCAGATCATGTTCACATTTAGCATGGGATTGGATGTACCTATTCCAAAGAAAGGTCTACTGGATAGTCACCCCTTAATGTCCTACAACCTGATTCCAACTTCAGTTTTTTGTCATCAGCCAACTTTGCAAAAAAGAGAGAGAGAAAAACAGCACTTTTGGAACTCTTCCATATTCATTGTACAGCATATGTCAAAGGACTTTTCCTGCCATACATTGTATATCAATACTCAATGTGGGAGTAATTTTGCTTCTTAATTTATAGCAGCAGTAACCACATTTTCAAACTGATCATAAAATATTCCTGTACGCTTGTAATCTGGCTTCTCAATGTTCTATAATAGGAATTCTATGAATAATATTGGGAAGTGAGTGATATTTTATATTATATTTTATATGGAATCTCTAAGGGAACAGTTACTTCAAAAAAACTTAGGGGAAATGGAACTGACTGAGGTGGCATTTGTTTTGTATTTAAAAAAAGAACACAAACACACACAAAATACCCTTCACAATTTGTCACTTGAGAACTAAAGATTTACTGACATTTTCCTCCAGAAAAATCATTGGATAGAAGTTTGCAAACACAGAATTTTAATTATACATGCATCCACGTTATATGGATGAACAAATATTTCTTTCTCTTTTTAAAGGTGTAATAGCCACTTATAAATTTGTCAGCAAAATCTATTACTAATTGGTGGAAGAATATTGAGGATATAGTCCCATTATCACAAACCTGGGAGTGAGCCATATGGAACACAATAGGATTTACTTCTGAGTATAGATATATAGGATTGCTATGTAAGTGATATATAAATTCAAAAACAGATCTGTATACTTTTATGCCACTTCCAACAACTCTACCTGTTTGGTTGTAAATGCACCATACAGTTAAAGCACCACACTGTCCCAAAGAATCATGTGAGCTGTGGTTTGTCAAGGGTTCTGAGAACTGTAGTTCTGTGAGGCATGAACTACAGTTCCCAGGATTTTTTGTCACATTCTGTGAATGCCAGGCTACAACTTAAAGAAAAATAGATATAGAGAAATAAGGGAAGTGGTTTCAGGAACCAGGAAGGCCGGCAATGCATCTGAGATGCTTTGCTTCTCCCTTTGCTTTCCAAAGCGAAAGAAGGGCCATAGTTCAGTGTCAGAGCATCTGTCCTGCATGCAAGAGTTCCCAGGTTCAATCACTGGTGTCTCCAGGTAGGGCTGGGAAAAGCTCCTGTCTGAAACCCAGAAGAGTCACTGCCAGTCAAAGCAAACAATACTAAGCTAGATGGTCCAATAATCTGACTCAGTATAAGGCAGCTTCCGATTCTCCTGTGCTCCAGGACCTGAGTTGGTAGATGGAGCTGCCTTCAGATGTCTTCTAAATGTCCGGTTATCATTTATCTCTTTGACATCTGATGGAAGGGCGTTCCACAGGGCGGGCGCCACTAACGAGAAGGCCCTCTGATGTTTAGAAGACATTGGGTGGGAAGGATTGTATGGACATAGGCAGCCCCACAAACAGTTTGGGCTCAAACCACTTAAGATTGTAAAGGTTTAAACCAGCACTTTATATGGGCTTGGAAACACATCAGAAGCCGGTGCAGTGGGTGAAGTGAATGTGTTATTAAAACTGACTGCCTCAACCTCATGAGAAGTCTGATGACCATGTTCTGAACCAACTGAAGTTCCCAAATCATGTTTAAAAGCAGCCCCAAGAAAACAGCATTACAGGAGTCAAATACTGTATGGAGGTGACCATGAGATGGGTCACTGTGGCTAAGGCAGACCTCTCAGATAGGGCCACAGCTGGCATATAAAGCTGATAAAACACAGACCTGGCTGCCAACACCTCCTGGACTTTTGTAGTCAGTGCCAGGTTCAGAAACACTCCCAAAATGCATACTTGGTCTTTTGAGGGAAGGGGGCCATCCCATTCAGAACCAGCTGTGAACCTTCTTCTAGGGCTGGGGATCTAACCTAATCATTCATGGATGAATGAGGCTTTTTTTGTTCTCGTTAGTGGAGCAGTCTCCCTTTGATTATATGTTTCATTGTAGAAGATGTATGATACACTTCTTTGGTATGTGTAAGAGCCACAAAATATGGAGGAAGATTCCAAGCCAATCACTCCCCTGTGCTTATTATTTCTTACAGGGGTTTGCAATACAAACATGATTGATAATGATTATGGGAGTGATGGTTGCTAACACCATTCACAGATATCATTATACGCATGCTGTCTGCCGGCTCTCTAAATTACACCAATGTAAATCAAGGATAATACCACTTACATTATTGGAATAACAGTAGTGTGCAACGATTAGACATCTGAACTCATTGAGATTACCATATCATAGAACCATTCACCAGAAGAGCAGAACATTTCAACATGGCAGATTCATCTAACTGCTCTCTTTCGTAATAATTAATCACTTCGTCAAACAGTCAAGTGGCTCATCTCAGGAAATGCCTTTGCCAGATGCCTGCGTAGTATTTCAGTGCCTGACACTTTTTCCTCTTGCCTTCCCCTCGCACATATGCGGTGCTTTATGTCACAACAGTCTGAATAGATTAAGGGGCTGAAGCCTCTTCCCCATGAGAAAAGGCTAAAGAGGGTGGGCTTTTGGTCTGCATTTGTTTGCTATCTAAAGGTGATCAAGGGGAGGCAGGAGTAAGGTTGACAAAATTATTATGTGACTAAAGAAAAACATTTTTCTCTTTTTCTGTCTTGGTGATAGGAGCCATTTGGTTAAAATGGTCAGCTGCAAATTCAAGGCAGGCAAATGAAAGTCTTTATTTACAAAATACAATAGCGCCCTTATGGATTCTCTGCCACAAGTTATTGCAGTGGCCACTAATTTAAAGGGATTAGACAAATTCTATCTATTCTTTCTATGGTTTTTAGCAACTGTTAGTATAACAAAGCCCTGGTTTTAAGCTGGATAGATTGGAGTCTAAGGGCTGTGCATTTCAGGAGTCCCTGTTCTCAACCTAACCCAGACGGGCTGTTCTGAGGAAAAAACACAGATTCTCCCTGGGTGTGATAGAATGTGATTAATAAACCCTAAATATGAGCCTCCTTGTGCAGCAGCAGTATATTTCATGTGCCAGATGTAGGAAACAAACTAGAGCAGACATCATCATTAAGTCCTGTTTATGAGCTTCCCAGAGGACATTGTTGGGACAGAATGTTCTCTAAATGGTAGAGCTGCAATTCAGTGCATATATTTATATTATACGCATTGTATGCCTTCGACTTACCATGTAGTTGGATGACTTGCTTCAATGCTTTTATTATTTAGGCCCATCTGCTTCCATGCCCTTTTAGATGATTTCATTTGGGGGTGGGGGTACAACTAGGTCTGGATTGAGCTGGCCCACCATTGTCCACCAGGGCATGGTGGGCCACCAAAGGCCACTTCAGCCCTCACCTGCACATGAGCAGGACTGTGCCTGATTTTTATTTGTGAAGCGCTTAAAGGATGTGTCATCACAGACTTAAAAACTCGGGGAAAATACACAAGAATGCTCCTAAGAACGGAATCTCCTCCTACCATTCAAAATGAAGGATTAGTGTGTTTACCTTGATGGCACCAAATGAACCTAAGTAGCAAATCCAGCTCAGCAGCACTCAAAAACCTCCATTATAGTGCCACAAGGAAAATAAACTCTATTAGCCGGTTCCCTTGGGAAAGAGAAAGAAAGAGAGATCTAACGAAATCCAACTTTGGCAATATGTTCGCTGTGACACAGGAGTTCTGCAGAGGACCATGGCACTGAGATACTTGTAAAGAGAGCTGGCAACATGGGGAAATTCACCAGACACACACCTGTCAGTCTAAAAGCCTGTTTATGCTTATCCGGTCTGCTGGAAGCACATTTGCTAATACCCACTAAAGGGAAAAAATGGCATAGGGAATATGTGATTCTTCTCTCTTTTTATCTCTTGTGCTAGCAAGTGTATAAAGGGCACAAAGTATATAGAAAAGGTTTACTGGAAGAAAATGATTTCTCGGGTGGCGAAAGGAACTGGCAGCAGACTCAAATGAAGGTTTGGGGTAGAGAGTAAGGCTGCAGACGGTTGCGTTACAGGATTCAGGGCAGGATCCAAGTAGGGATGGGGGAGAAAATTTATTCAGTTCACATTTAAAAGTGGGCTTACCTAATTTGTACTTTCCAAAACAATATGATAGCTGAAATACGGCCATCCTTCAAAATTCACACTTCTCTGAATTTTGCAAACAATATGTACAAGTAACATGTACAAAAACTGCTTTACAAAATTGTTTGTGTGCATTAAAGGAAATAGCATACAATGTTGTAGGCTTTACAGGACCTGAGGGACCAGGATTGGCCCTTAGAGTCAGCTGGCTATGTGAGGATCCACCAGTAGCATAGAACAGAGATGTAAAACTATTGTTATGTGTGAGAGATACTGAATCTAAACCACAAAATGATACTTTGGAAGGCTTCCCATTTCGTACACAGCCAGTAAGATACCACCACTCTAATTAAGACAGCTGGTGCCTGATAAATCACGTTTAACAAAAGCTGGTGCTGGTAACAAAGAAGTGGCGAATTTAAGCATGGGTCTTTGGTGGGGGGGGGAGCACTTGCACCCATTTACCTGATGCTTCAGGCCACATGCAAAGTTAAGAGAGAACAATTCTTAGCATCACTTCAGCAAAGCTGCAAAAAGCACCAACTTCACGGAGGACCAAACAAATGCTGTCATGCTTTTTAAAAATGCCTACACAAGGGGCAATTGTTTTTCTTTGGGGGAAGAGGCAGAGAAGTTTTGTTGACAACTGAACAACTTCACATATTGCAAAGAAGGTGGCAAAGATTAATCTAAAAATCTCAATTTACAATACCATATATTCTCAGAATAAGGGCCAGCACACACAGTCTGATGTCAGCTTGTCTTTTGATATGATCTTGTTTGCACCTGCAGAATTAACACATATTGTGCACGTCTCTTATTTGAGGTACTTTGTCCCCATTTGTTGCTAAAGTTGTTCACAAAATGTACCCTCAGCATTAACAAAATCAAACACCCGATAGCAGGTTTATTCTCAAAAATGTCAGATGA